>NC_052329.1:31806829-32044329 GCF_016432855.1 Salvelinus namaycush | reverse complement strand
GTTCTCTTCCTGTACTGTCACTCAGCATGGTTTCTAAGCAGGCTCTCTGAAATCAATATGCATCTGTGTCACCGATGAGGAAGGGGAAGAGGACTAGACCCCCTGTGCTCCAAACATGCACAAATACATCTACAGTGTATAGTAGACATGAATCAGTGTATAAACACACAAACACATAGCTTATACTAAAGTACAGGTCATCTAAACATGTCTCAGTGCGGTCATTTGAGTTGGATAAACATAATTTTTTGAGTTGGATAAACATAATTTTTTGAGTTGGATAAACATACTTTTTTGAGTTGGATAAACATACTTTTTTGAGTTGGATAAACATACTTTTTTGAGTTGGATAAAGTGATTGTTTAGAATTAGATGAACATGTTATTTTGGATAACAATATGCTTTTCTCTTTGCTGGAGCATGGCTCCATGTAGCTCCGACTCCTTTTAACCACTGATCATTTTGTTGAATCAGTGTGAGGGCTTCCACTGGTCTGTGTTCAGCTCCGGTGAGAGTATTGGAGTCAGGGAGCTGTGAGGTAATGGCCACTTAGAGGGGAGAGCACTGAGAGAGCACATCGGTGTGTGTGTGTGTGTGTGTGTGTGTGTGTGTGTGTGTGTGTGTGTGTGTGTGTGTGTGTGTGTGTGAATAACAGATCATGATGAGAATGCGCTGCGGTGGTATTAGAGGGCCCATACCTTGCGGAGTCCCCCACAGGTCTATTTATTACCGTCCTCATTTCAGAGACATTGGCCCCTAAAGTGTTTACAGTCGCTTCTTCCCCTTACATCAGGGGTAGGCAACTAGATCAGAGGGAATGGTCGTAGGGCTGGAAAATAATTATAAAACATTTTCCACTTTAAATTGACAACACCTGAGCCCAAAACGAGATTGTATTTGAAAATAACAATCATTATATCTCTTGATTACATTGAGACACGATCACATGTCTCTTTTTTTATTTGTGGGAATACTTAAGAACAGAATTCCTAAATTATTTTTGTTGCTGAATTCATGGTGATTTTACAGTCTAGGGGAATTTTATTGATTTTAAAAGGTAGGGGAATAGATCAGAAAACCAGTCAGTATCTGGTGTGACCACCATTTGCCTCATGCAGCGCGACACATCTCCTTTGCTGATTGGGTCCTGTAGAATTGGGGCCTGTAGAATGTTGTCCCACTCCTCTTCAAAGTTGCTGGATATTGGCGGGAACTGGAACATGCTATCTTACACGTTGATCCAGAGCATCCCAAATGTGCTCAATGGGTGACATGTCTGAGTATGCAGGCTATGGAAGAACTGGGACATTTTCAGCTTCCAGTAATTGTGTACAGATCCTTGCGACATGGGGCCGTGCATTATCATGCTGAAACATGAAGTGATGGCGGCGGATGAATGGCACGGTTATGGGCCTCAGGATCTCGTCACGGTATCTATGGGCACTCAAATAGCCATAGATAAAATGCAATTGGAAAGGTTCAGAACTTTTGTGAAACATCACAGCACAGTTGAAAAATATATGGCAAATAAAAATCTTAACTGGATAGTGTTAAGAGATAGATGGGAGGGGTTTAGGGTAGCTGAAGGATGAGATTTAAAACTCAAAAAAGAGAACTATTGTAAAATACATTGTGTCTGTAAAATGTATATAGTATGTATAAATGTAACCTTTATTGAACTAGGCAAGTCAGTTAAGAACAAATTCTTATTTACAATGATGGCCTACCCCGGCCAAATCCGGACGACGCTGGGCCAATTATGCGTCACCCTATGGGACTCCCAATCACGACTGGTTGTGATACAGCCTAGATTCGAACCAGGGTGTCTGTAGTGACGCCTCAAGCGCTGAGATGCAGTGCCTTAGACCGCTGTGACACTTGAGAAGCCTAAGTGTCGTTGTCCATTAGTTTGGTCCAATTAGGGGAGGGGTGGTAGGGTTAGGGGAACATAATAAAGGAAAATATATATACAGTACAAGTTGGACACACCTACTCATTCCAGGGTTTTTCTTTATTTTTACAATTTCTACATTATAGAATAATAGTGAAGACATCAAAACTATGAAATAACACATGGAATCATGTAGAAACCAAAAAAGACGTGTTAAAAAAATCCAAACATATTTGAGATTTTTCATAGTAGCCACCATTTGCATTGATGACAGCTTTGCAAACTCTTGGCATTCTCTCAACCAGCTTCATGAAGTAGTCACCTGGAATGCATTTCAATTAACAGGTGTGCCTTGTTAATAGTTAATTTGTGGAATTTCTTTCCTTCTTAATACGTTTGAGCCAATCAGTTGTGTTGTGACAAGGTAGGGGTGGTATACAGAAGATAGCACTATTCGGTAAAAGACCAAGTCCATATTGTGGCAAGAATAGCTCAAATGAGCAAAGAGAAATGACAGTCCATCATTACTTTAAAACATGAAGGTTAGTCAATTCTGAATATGTCAAGAACTTTGAAAGTTTCTTCAAGTGCAGTCGCAAAAACCATCAAGCAATATGATGAAACTGGCTCTCATGAGGACCGCCACAGGAAGGGAAGACCCAGAGTTACCTCTACTGCAGAGGATAAGTTCACTAGAGTTAACTGCACCTCAGATTGCAGCCCAAATAAATGCTTCACAGAGTTCAAGTAACAGACACCTCTCAACATCAACTGTAAAGAGGAGACTGCGTGAATCAGGCCTTCATGGTTGAATTTCTGCAAAGAAACCACTACTATAGGACACCAGTAAGAAGAGAATTGCTTGGGCCAAGAAACACGATAAGTCCAAATTGAGATTTGTGATTCCAACCACTGTGTCTTTGTGAGACGCAAAGTAGGTGAACGGATGATCTCTGCATGTGTGGTTCCCACCGTGAAGCATGGAGGAGGAGGTGTGATGGTGCTTTGCTGGTGACACTGTTGGTGATTTATTTAGAATTCAAGGCACACTTAACCAGCATGGCTCCCACAGAATTCTGCAGCGACCATTGGATATGGTTTGCGATTGGGACTATCATTTGTTTTTCAACAGGACAATGACCCAAAACACACCTCACACCTCATCCCAATTGTGAGGGTTTGGGATGAGTCGTACCGCAGAGTGAAGGAAAAGCAGCCAACAAGTGCTCAGCTCGTTCAAGACTGTTGGAAAAGCATTCCTCATGAAGCTGGTTGAGAGAATTCCAAGATTGTGCAAAGCTGTCATCAAGGCAAAGGGTGGCTGCTTTGAAGAATCTAAAATGTGTTTAACACTTTTTTGGTTACTACATAATTCCATATGTGTTATTTCATAGTTTTGATGTCTTCACTATTATTCTACAATGTAGAACATAGTAAAATAAAGAAAAGCCCTTGAATGAGTAGGTGTGTCCAAACCTTTGACTAGTACTGTATATACTGTATATATGTACATACTTACAAAAAAATATATATGGGATTGGAAATGATGCAGACAATTACATTGATGGAAGCTAAAATCTATCTGCAATATTAAATCTGATTGTGTTCATTGTCCGTAGCTTATGCCTGCCCATACCATAAGCCCACCGCCACCATGCCATCTGCCCGGTACAGTTGAATCCGGGATTCATCCGTGCAGAGCCAAGTTCTCCAGCGTGCCAGTCCCACCGATCTCTCTTTTCACTCTTTCCTCCCACAACCCATTCCTCCTCTCTCACCGTTTCTTCTTTTCTTTCCGTTATTCCCGATAACGCATCCTTACAATCCTTTAATGCTAATCTTCCTGTCATCACTGTTAAAGTCATACAGATAAACCCTTGTCTTATGTGTATGAGTGTCTGGATGAGTGTTTGGATAAACCATGTCACTGTGAAAAGGTGTAAGATCTCCTATACACAGTTGTTACATTCTGAGTGTTTATCTCTCAATAGGGTCTGTCTGACTGGCTGTATCCAGATGTCCTGGTGAAACACCACAACACGGTCACCAAGATTAGAAGAGGTTGAGCCAGACAATAATGAGTAGTGACAGGAGCAAGATGGCGGACTGAACACAGCAATGTAGATCACCTCAAGATAAAAACGCAATATTCGATATCGGTAAATTAGACTAAATATTAGCACTTCACAATCTGGTGGGTAATAACCTTCAATCTGGATAACAACACAAAACAAATTATAAGACTAGAGAAATGTATCGACACATATTACGAAAACAAGCAACACCCAAACATGACGGAGAGAAAGACAGGGGAACCTATCTCAACATGACGGAGAGAAAGACAGGGGAACCTATCTCAACATGACGGAGAGTAAGACAGAGGAACCTATCTCAACATGACGGAGAGTAAGACAGGGGAACCTATCTCAACATGACGGAGAGTAAGACAGGGGAACCTATCTCAACATGACGGAGAGTAAGACAGGGGGACCCATCTCAACATGACGGAGAGTAAGACAGGGGAACCTATCTCAACATGACGGAGAGTAAGACAGGGGAACCATCTCAACATGACGGAGAGTAAGACAGGGGAACCTATCTCAACATGACGGAGAGTAAGACAGGGGAACCTATCTCAACATGACGGAGAGTAAGACAGGGGAACCTATCTCAAAATGAAAACGTGACTCTTCTACAGACACAGACGATTTAATCTTTTCACCACCGGGAATGGTAAAGGTCGAAACCGATCTGTTAAAATCAATAAATTACAAACTGGGTATACTTGAATTAGGCAGTAAGGATATAAAAGAGTTGAAGGCAAGCCTCGAGATGAGTGACGAAAAAACTGCGACATTGGAGAAGGAAACACACAAGCTAAAAGGGACAGTCAATAAGATTGAAACCGAAGTTAATGAACTTAAAAAGGAGAACATCATTCTAAGAGAAGCCTTACCTGACATGCAGACTAGATCCACGAGAGATAATCTGGTACTTAGAGGTATCCAAGAGAAAGAAGGAGAAGTTCCTGAATGTGTAGTTAGAGAGATCCTCCTTACAGCGCTTCAGATCCCACACGGAGCTATTGACAAAATCCAACTCGAACATGTACACCGCTTCGAGCAGAGGTATGAATGCCAAATCGTTGCCAAATTTGCTTTCTTTGAAGATAAAATAATGGTTAAAAGCCTGGTTAAAAGACTTGCTGGCACGAAAATAGGCATGAATGATCAGTTCCCGAAGGAAATTGCAGAACGGCGCAAAGTCCTGTGTCCAATTTTCAAGGAAAATAGATTGAAAGGGAAACGCGTAGCTCTGTAAACTGTATATTGATAATCAATTGTTCAGAGACACAAAGACTACTCCATGGCTATTCTCCATGGCTATTTTGTTATGTTCATACAAATATTTACACATGTTAAGTTTGCTGAAAATAAACGCAGTTGACAGTGAGAGGACGTTTCTTTTTTTGCTGAGTTTAGCTTTTCTATCTATCTTCAAATATAACTAATCGGAACACAAAAGCACTAATTCAACATGGCAGAGATAAAAACTCAGCAGACAGAAGGCGCAGTATTTGGGTATGTGTGGATGTATTGAGATGGATGGTGTGGTGTGTGTTTTTTGGTGTTTGGGAAAGTGTGGCGTTAAGTGACTGGGAAAGGAAATGGTTGCATATCCCAGAACCAATGTATGTCTGTGAGCAGGGGTTGCGAGAGAGCTTTCAATTTTGTGCAGATGAGGGATATACATTTTATAATGAATTATACATCTTATTTTTGTATTGTCTAATCATGGTGGAACTGCATTTTAAAATAAATTATACATAAAATGTATTTATTGTCCTACCATGTGGAGCTACATTTTTAAAATAAATGTTAATTTATTCATTTATGGTCCTATATTGAGGGAACGGTCCACAACCCTATACCCTAGACACCCACCTGAATGATCCAGATACTAAGGAGAAGTCCCTATTTGTTTTATGGGCCTGCTGTAAGCAGCCTGTGTGCAGCCTAAATGCGGTCAGAGACCTAGAGCAGCACCGCCCCCTCATGATTCTGAGCCTGCCTGGCAGGGTTGGTCCTGCAAAGCCCCCTGATGGGAGAGCATAATATACAAGAAAATTCTCAAAGATGCTAAAGAGAACCATGACTACCTTGTACCTAGCCGGTGGGGATTCTGGTGGGGTGCCCCCACCCAGGCAGCGGCAGTGCTGGCAACACTAGCTGCAGTAACCCATGGCGAGGGGGTCACACTCAGACATTCAGAGAGGGGGCATATTATTGTGGCCCTGGTGGCACAAAATCAAAGATCTGAATGCACAGAGATGCTTGGGAATATGGTCACAACGGGGGACCATGTGTGGGTGTTTCAGGGGAAGGGGGTATATCTGACCGTATATGCATTCGTAAATCAAGACTTTTCTTGAATTGGGCTCTGTGGTGGTGCAACTGTTGAGAATTTGAGTCTATGGTTGTTGTGGGGGAAAGGGGTTGAGTGAGTGAGTGTGTGTGTGTGTGTGTGTGCGTGTGCTCGTGCGCGTGCGTGCATGCGTGTATATACCACAACTGTTGCGAGGGAGTAAAAGATGTTAGGGACAATATAGGATGAATCACAATAATTGTTTGCTAAAATAATAATTGCTTGCCATAATGTAATTTTGGTAATGGCGAGACTGGTGAGAGGTAAAAATCCTTTGCATAAACTGCCTACCTTACTACAAATATAAATAGCTAAATATGGAAAATAAGATAAACAGGATTTTTAAAAGATATATATATATTTAATGGGTTATATATAATACAGATGGAGGTGAGGGCGATGGAAATGCATTCGGCGGTTGATCTGCTTCTGTTCTGTGGGTGGAACTGTGTGCTCTTTTCGAAGGATGGGTCCCGGTCTCTCCGGAGCCATGGGATCCGGGGGGTCGGGGGTGGTCTGTCGGGCATTGGGATGACAACCCAACTCGGGATGAGGGGTTTTAACGGGTGGATGTTACGTTCCCCAGTTTCTGTGTTGTATTTGAGTGTGTGTGTTTCAGGAGATGGCTTCCTGGAAGCCTCCCCAACCAGCTGATTGGTCGACCCCAGGCTAATTGATGATTGAAGAGCTGACCCCGCCCCCTCGTCAAGAAGCAGCTGACTCTAATCACCATTGCCACCTGAGGATATAAAGCCAGTGTTCTGTTCAGGAGAGAAAGAGAAATGATTGGAGGTTAGAGGGAGATTGAATATTTTGGAGAAAAGATTAGAGGGAGATCATGAGAAAGATTAGAGAGAGAGTTTTTTTGCTGGAGAATTAGATTGTGATATAGTGTTGGTTGTTTAACAGAAAGTGTGGTATGTAATGTGTTAGTTGTTGTTGGTAGCAGCTTTGATATGTTCTGTGTTTGTTGCTTTGTCAAAGCTTCTTTGGTGGCCTGAGTTAGTTTACTCAGTTTTGTTGTAAAGTGTTTGTGAAATTGTTAATAATTATTCTGTTTCATTTGTTCCCAGGGGGGAAGGGGAAGGCACTTAGGGAGTGCTTAGGCAAGAGGCCCGAGGGCATACATATACCCGTAGTATATTCAATGTCTAGGCACACTAGGTAAGACCTGGGCGGACCACCCCCTGTATTTTGGTTAGGGCACCAGGTGGTGCTAAGTTAGGTAAGTTAAGTGGGTAGGCAGGTTAGATAGGAGAGGGGGAGCTTTGGTATTTACTTTCTTTGCTTTGGTTCCGTCCAGCCCCTTTTCCCCATATTACCGTTTAAGGAAATAAATCCTAGTAAACGGTAAATTCTGACTTTTGTCATCCTTATTCGCACCTACAGTCCATACCTCTTTCGCTTCACGGAGAGTTGAGTTGCAGCAGGGAGTTGCGTTCCCTCTTTTTAGAGGCGTGCGTAACAGTGGAATAGTGGGGACCAATTGGAAGTTTACTTAGTAGCAATGCAAATATCATGGTACAGTTATATAGACACTCAATCATCATGTTACTTTTTAATGGTATGTTTACAAACATATATTATGATAAATAGAATTGAAACTTGTGTCTCATTATGGTAATTGGTGAAATAAGTATAGCCAGTTATAATTGTAATGGCTTAGCAGATAATAAGAAAAGTAATGAACACGATGGGAGACAGAGCTGGTTTCAAGCGCAGGCTGCAGCAGGTGTTTATTGTAAAGGACCACAGGAGGAGGCAGGTAGCTGGGTCCAGCGGCAGGCAGAAGGTCATACACAGGGGGTCCAAAAGGGCAACAGTACAGGCAGGGAAAAGGCTAGTAATGTCATCCTGGAGATCAGGCAATAGGTTGACAACAGGAAATCCAACAGGCTAAGGTACAGGCAGGGAATAGGCGTCATTAGTGAGGCAGGCAAAACTATCATACACGGGAGGATTAAATAACAGGCAAAACAGCACTCCAAATAGTGTGTCACAAAACAAACAATACCTCACAGTGATGGGGTGCAAAGAACTGAACTAAATAGTGTGCGATAATGACATACAGGTGTGTGAACAGGTGATCAGAATTCAGGTGATTGGGATCTGGAGAGTGAGCTGCGTTCAGGGGATCTACGTGTTTGAGAGTGTGCGTTGGAAGCAGATGTTACAAAAAGACGATCATATATTTACCTGGTTAAAAGAAAAGGAATCTAATATCTATTGTTTACAGGAAACTCTTCAACAATTTTAGATTAAGTTTTGTGGAAAAAGTACTGGGGGGCGAAAAATATATTTCTCCCATGGGCAAAGAAACTCAAAAGGGTTGATGATCTTAATAAACATTCATTTTGATATGAATCTGCAAATTGTCCAAACAAATCCTCAAGGTAGATGGGTGATTTTAAATATGTTATTGGACCATAAACAGATTTGGCTCATTAATATATACGGTCCAAATAATGGTGATCCATGCTTCTTTGAAAATATATTTAAGAATTTCTAAACTCTACAAGCAACACTATACTCTATTATTTTGGTGGGAGATTTTAATATGGTTTTAAATACCTCTATGGACCGTAAAGGAAATCACACTACAAACTATCACCCTCAGGCACTAAAGGAAATCATGAATGTCATGGATATATTGGAATTAGTGGATATATGGAGGCTTAAATACCCTGACCTAGTGAGATGTACATGGCGGAGGCTTAATCAAGCTAGTCGTCTTGATTACTTTCTTATGTCATTCTCGCTGGCACCAAAAGTTTAAAAAGTGTTGATGGGGGACAGAATGCGGTCGGACCATCACATAATTGGCATATATATTACTCTTACATGCTTACGTGCTTCTACATCTGCACTGCTTGCTGTTTGGGGTTTTAGGCTGGGTTTCTGTATAGCACTTTGTGACATCGGCTGATGAAAAAAGGGCTTTATAAATAAATGTGATTCTTACGGAATTTCCACGTAGGCGAGAATATTGGACAATTTATCAAAGCCTACTGGATGATAACTTGTTTTTAACTAGGACAGAATCATTTATAACAGATTTTTCCTGACATAACATAGGTACAGAAGATCTCCATATTGTATGGGACACTTTTAAATGTGCCTTTAGAGGCCATGCAATTCAGTACTCATCTATAAAACAAAAGCAATTTAGATCAAAAGAGTCCATATTAACAAAGGAAATTGAAGGACTAACAGTACAGTTAGATAGCAATAAAAACTGTACCATAGAGGCACAGAATAAGTTAGAGGAAAAACAAAAAGAAATGGAGGAACTTATTCAAGAAAGATCCAGTGTAATATATTATTTAAAAAAGCGAACTGGATGGAATATGGGGAAAAATGCACCAATTTCTTTTCCAATCTTCAACATAGAAATGCTACCAAAAATGTTGTATTGAAACTTTTTACAAATGATGGAGTCACTCATGATTCACCGAACGATATTTTGGAAGAGAAAGTAGAGTTCTCGTTTCGGTCTTCTCCATCTCCGCTAACCGAAGATAATTGTACAGTAGATTTATGTATTTACCAAAAAATAGATTAGAAGAGGTTGTAGCGGCAGCACTCTACTTTTTACTGTACGCCCAAACAGATGGGTATACAATCAACAGACCATTAGAAATATTAAGAGAGAGAAGGGGGGAGAGAGAGAGAGAGAGAGAGAGAGATAGAGAGAGAGAGAGAGCGAGGAGAGAGAGAGGAAGAGAAAGCGAAAGAGCGATGGAGAAAAAGAGTGGAAAAGAGGGTTAGAAAGATTATTCAGGCCGAGAGAGGAGAGGTCAGTGAATCTGGCCTTTGAGAGGCTGGGCTGTTAACGAGGGTTCAGGCCATGAGTCAGCACTTATGACTAACAGTTTATAAATGACCCTAAGACTGACCTTAAATGACCGTAAGACTCACAGGGAAAGAATAGAATAGACACAGTGTCCCAGACCACTCGTAGGCCATTCAATTATTATCTTATACTCCTAACCCATGTCAACACCTCAAACAGTCATGGAGCCATAGATCCAGCCTTCTCAAAGAGCCATACCATGGTTTGTCAAAGATTAAGTAAAGGCCTCATCGTTTAGGCCTCACACTAGCATTGGGCTCTCAACAACAACAGAACATTGAGCTTTCATTATCTTACTTAGCAAGACGCATATGAAAGGTTGTATCAGTTTGTTAGGAGCCTTTTCCCTTTGTTCTAAGCTTCCATAGACTCATGATGAGATCCACTGACTGTACAAAGGCACCAGCGCTCTCGCTCTAACTGTGAGAGTAAGATGGAGGAAGTGTCTGTGGGTATTGATTTGCACCTGGTGCAGATCATATCTATCCCATACATCTCTGACACATTGTCTTATACCGCCTCTCTCAATGTTTTTCTACAGTGACTTGTGGTGCTGAATCTCTCTCTCTCTCTCTCTCTCTCTCTCTCTCTCTCTCTCTCTCTCTCTCTCTCTCTCTCTCTCTCTCTCTCTCTCTCTCTCTCTCTCTCTCTCTCTCTCTCTCTCTCTCTCTCTCTCTCTCTCTCTCTCTCTCTCTCTCTCTCTCTCTCTCTCTCTCTCTCTCTCTCTCTCTCTCTCTCTCTCTCTCTCTCTCTCTCTCTCTCTCTCTCAACAGAACCTGCATCCTATCCTTCTGCTGCAATGTTTGGGCTATAGGCATGATGAGGGCATGGGGAGATATGGCATTGGTGTGTGTGTATCTGTGTTTGTCCACTGTGTCCAACATTGTCCCTCAGGGCTGGCAGCAGCAGCTGCTGTGTTTGGTTGAGTAAAAGTGATAGGAGCGGATGAGAGACCCAAACAGCTCACTCAAACACACACACACACACACACAAATACATACTTAATCACACACGCACACACCAGTGAAACACCTTACACAGACCGATAAGCGACATGCGCCACACTCCCTCCAACACAGATAGACAAACATAAACAGACACTTGTGATAGAGATCCTCTTCTGACTCTCAAGTTCATCCCCCAACACACACACATAGACACACATACACAGTCATACAGCCAGATGGCCAAACATACAACCACAAGGGTGAGCAAATTGCAGTGCGGATGCTATATTTACTCTCACACTCTCAGGCAAATGTTTCCAATGCCAAAACTGAGTAAGCCACACACTGTTAGCAGCCAAACATGAATAACAGCATGCTAAATGTGACAACGACTTCACACTCCACCGATCACATTCACTTATCTTTCATTAAGTATTCAGCATTCAACTCACCATGCTGCAGAGAGAGAGTGAGACAGAGAGAGAGTGAGACAGAGAGAGAGTGAGACAGAGAGAGAGTGAGACAGAGAGAGAGTGAGACAGAGAGAGAGTGAGACAGAGAGAGAGAGTGAGACAGAGAGAGGCCATATGACTGGCAATAATATACTGAATTGATCTCCACTCTTTCCAAGCAAATTGTGTTACAAACATTTGGGATGTGTATTGTACATGCACACGCACAACCTCTCTCTCTCTCTCTCTCTCTCTCTCTCTGTCTCTGTCTCTGTCTCTGTCTCTGTCTCTGTCTCTGTCTCTGTCTCTCTCTCTCTCTCTCTCTCTCTCTCTCTCTCTCTCTCTCTCTCTCTCTCTCTCTCTCTCTCTCTCTCTCACACACTAGGAGAGAGCAGTGGTTTGATCTCCTTAGGCCTCAGATGGGGAGTAGAGGCAGATCGGAGCATCACACCTTAGTGAAAGCTGAGTCTGATAAGTGATGGTTCAGTGGTTCACAACCTTTTTTGGTTATTGTACCACCAACTGATTGTTGCTCTGCCCGGAGTACCCCTGAAGTACCCCCTCATGTGCATTTTACCAGTAACCCTGTGGACTCCTGAGTCTTTTCAAGTATCCGCTGTGGATAGCCCAAGGTCCTAGTACCCCTGGTCGGGAAGCCCTGCTCTATAGCAGTGGTTCCCAGTGGTTCTCAATTTTGTCCCACCCATTGAATATAGTTGTTTAGAGTCCCCGTAATCCTAGATTCAGATCATTCAGGCGAGAAAAAACATCACCCAGATAGGCCAGTCGTGTGAGAAACTCGTCATCATGCAAGCGGTCAGACAAGTGAAAATGATGGTCAGTAAAGAAAACTTTAAGCTCGTCTCTCAATTCAAAAAACGTGTCAATACTTTGCCCCTTGATAACCAGCGCACTTCTGTATGTTGTAAAATCGTTACATGGTCGCTACCCATATCATTGCATTGTGCAGAAAATACACGAGAATTCAGGGGCCTTGCTTTAACAAAGTTAACCATTTTCACTGTAGTGTACAAAACATCTTTCAAGCTGTCAGGCATTCCCTTGGCAGCAAGAGCCTCTCGGTGGATGCTGCAGTGTTACCCAAGTGGCATCGGGAGCAACTGCGCGTTACCACTCCACTATGTCTCCCTGTCATGGCTTTTGCGCCATCAGTACAGATACCTGTATGAGCAGCAGCTACGTTTGGCTACATACGGACCGTTAGTTGAATTCCCGCGAGAGAGTAACGGTTTATTTTTTTTATTTCACCTTTATTTAACCAGGTAGGCTAGTTGAGAACAAGTTCTCATTTGCAACTGCGACCTGGCCAAGATAAAGCATAGCAGTGTGAACAGACAACAACACAGAGTTACACATGGAGTAAACAATAAACAAGTCAATAACATAGTAGAAGAAAAAAAAAGAGAATCTATATACAATGTGTGCAAAAGACATGAGGAGGTAGGCAATAAATAGGCCATAGGAGCGAATAATTACAATTTAGCAGATTAACACTGGAGTGATAAATCATCAGATGATCATGTGCAAGTAGAGATACTGGTGTGCAAAAGAGCAGAAAAGTAAATAAATAAAAACAGTATGGGGGTGAGGTAGGTAAATTGGGTGGGCTATATACCGATGGACTATGTACAGCTGCAGCGATCGGTTAGCTGCTCAGATAGCAGATGTTTAAAGTTGTTGAGGGAGATAAAAGTCTCCAACTTCAGAGATTTTTGCAATTCGTTCCAGTCGCAGGCAGCAGAGAACTGGAAGGAAAGGCGGCCAAATGAGGTTTTGGCTTTAGGGATGATCAGTGAGATACACCTGCTGGAGCGCGTGCTACGGGTGGGTGTTGCCATCGTGACCAGTGAACTGAGATAAGGCGGCACTTTACCTAGCATAGCCTTGTAGATGACCTGGAGCCAGTGGGTCTGACGACGAACATGTAGCGAGGGCCAGCCGACTAGGGCATACAGGTCGCAGTGGTGGGTCGTATAAGGTGCTTTAGTAACAAAACGGATGGCACTGTGATAAACTGCATCCAGTTTGCTGAGTAGAGTATTGGAAGCTATTTTGTAGATGACATCGCCGAAGTCGACGATCGGTAGGATAGTCAGTTTTACTAGGGTAAGTTTGGCGGCGTGAGTGAAGGAGGCTTTGTTGCGAAATAGAAAGCCGACTCTAGATTTGATTTTGGATTGGAGATGTTTGATATGAGTCTGGAAGGAGAGTTTGCAATCTAGCCAGACACCTAGGTACTTATAGATGTCCACATATTCTAGGTCGGAACCGTCCAGGGTGGTGATGATGTTAATGTGATTGGATGTTAATTATTTGACTAAGCTACATGTATTTGACATTGTGTTGTTATTTCGCTGAACACTAGATAATTGTATTTTATTTTTGGCAGTGAAACGAGGCTACTAAATGTATAGCCCCGTTGGAAAATATAAATGGACTGTTTGAAAATGTGAAAAAAAAAGTCAAAAAAATAATCAATATTTAGATTTTATTTAAAAAAAATGTGAATCACATTTTTATTTGGCGTACCCCCGACGGCATTGCGTACCCCAGTTTGGGAATTCCTGCTCTAGAGAATACTGTGGTGGAGGAGATTGGTTTTGCACAGTAACACTAACACAAACATAAATTCATATAATCCCCCCACACAAACACACGCACACATTCCGAGCTATAAACAGGTAAACACACAACCTTCACCCGAAATGTAGATGTTTATCACACTCAAATGCACAACTAGCAATTTGTTATTTCTTACACTGATTCACTAACTGTACACATCAATCGTGATGGGAAATGTCTTGTGAGTCAGAACGTCTGGGTCCTTGAATACTTCTCTGTACTGCACATGTTTAGAATAGATTTAGAATACTTCTCTGTACTGCACATGTTTAGAATAGATTTAGAATACTTCTCTGTACTGCACATGTTTAGAATAGATTTAGAATACTTCTCTGTACTGCACATGTTTAGAATAGATTTAGAATACTTCTCTGTACTGCACATGTTTAGAATAGATTTAGAATACTTCTCTGTACTGTACATGTTTAGAATAGATTTAGAATACTTCTCTGTACTGCACATGTTTAGAATAGATTTAGAATACTTCTCTGTACTGCACATGTTTAGAATAGATTTAGAATACTTCTCTGTACTGTACATGTTTAGAATAGATTTAGGAGCGATAGAGGAGTGTGTGCTAACCATGTGTGGCTGGGAGTCAGTGAAGAATGCTTCCAACATGTGTGACTGAGAGTGATTTGGGTTTTGGCCTTGGCAGGGGCCACACTCGCTAGCCCTGGATTGTCCAAAACAGAAGATTAAATGTGGATTACAGCCATGCTCCCATCCCGATCTCTGACTGCTGCTCTTTTCCTAACTCATGACCTTCCCAAACACAGCGCTCGGCTCTGATGGCTGTGTTGCCAGCCCTATTGCACACCTATACTGTTACCAGTTGGTTACTGTGGAGTGGAGGTCTCTGCGGTGCTGTAAAGGACTGCTGTGAGACTGCGAGTGGACTTGGAGCTACTCAAGTGGTAAATAGGGATTAATCACTGCTGTGCTGTGTGTAATTAAATCAACAGCTCAAGTCACTCTAGTGTGTGTGCAACGAGAGAGGACACCAGTGTGCTACGGCCCCAGTCTGTCTCTCAGTACTGATCAGCTGTACTGGGATATTGAGGAGGAGATTGTGGATATTGTGAGTGTGGGGCGAGGACTTGATGAGAAGTGGATGAGGATGAGTGGGTACTGTCTCACGTCAGAGGTCTACGGATGAGATTTACATCCGTGTGGCTTTGACTTTAGAACGAGAGACACACAAAACCACAGACTGGATCATTCCCTTCTCTCCACCCACACACACATATAGTATTGTCTCTATATCTCTCTCAAACACGCCAAACCACACCAAAACCCGCACCCAGTGACACTCACACTCTCACACGCACGCGCACACGCACGCACGCACACACACACACACTTAGCAGAGAGTGTGTTCCGGTCTTGAGGGCTATCCTGGACCTCCTCCATCTCTGTCACATTCCAGTGACAGAAGGAGCAGAGGGGCTGCGCTCCCCTGCCAACAGAGTGCCATCCACACACAAGCTGATTGTGTCTATACTGTCTGACATTCCTGTGTTCTTCCCGTGCTCTCTAAAGTGGATGGATGATTTTCAGGCTCCATCTCAGGGTGAACTCTATATCACTACTGTCTAAATATATTTGCATCATGTATTTTGTGTGTATGCTTCACTGGGTATGTGTCTGTGTTGGTGGGGATGTTTTATATACAGTATATATGTGTGTGTGCCAGTATATACAGTATTTATGGTTGCGTGTGAGATGCTGTCAAATAACCTGGATTGAAGGTTGCAGCCCCCCCCCACTCTCTCTCTCTCAATTGTTTTAGTTTTCCTCCATGTCTGGAGTCTCATCCTGCTGGGATTAAGCTGTTGTCCTGACGCACAACCAGTGTGTGGACGTATGTTCGTGCGTGTGTGTGTGTGTGTGTGGACGTGTGTGCGTGCGTGTGTGTGCGTGCATGCGTGTGTGTGTGGACGTGTGTGTGTGGACGTGTGTGTGTGTGTGTGTGTGTGTGTGTGTGTGTGTGTGTGTGTGTGTGTGTGTGTGTGTGTGTGTGTGTGTGTGTGTGTGTGTGTGTGTGTGTGTGTGTGTGGACGTGTGTGTGTGGACGTGTGTGTGTGGATGTGTGTGTGTGTGTGTGTGTGTGTGTGTGTGTGGACGTGTGTGTGGACGTGTGTGTGTGGACGTGCGTGTGTGGACGTGTGTGTGTGTGGACGTGTGTGTGTGTGGACGTGTGTGTGTGTGTGGACGTGTGTGTGTGGACGTGCGTGTGTGGACGTGTGTGAGCGGCAGAGGAAATAGGCCCAGGTTTCTCTGGGGAGAGTCGATACAGTATTAGTTAAACGGCCAAGATTCTGACCCTACCTGAAGCAAGACGTAGCCGTGGGCTATGTGCCAAATGGCCTGCTGTCAAGTCAACCAGGTCCTATTGATGATAAACCTTGGGGAAACCAGGGAGATGCTTTATAGAGAGAGTTAAAGGGATGAGGCCAGGTAAAGCCGCAGCAGAAGCCCAGACAACAGGGAAAGAGGGAGCCCTTTAAGAGGATTACACCACAGTATCACATGGGGAACATTGAAATCATGGAGCAAACAAGCCAGCTTTGACTCGTCACAGCTTCTTTTGTATGGGTGGCTTCTTCAGCCATCACCTAATGAAAAGGACTTGAATATTTCCCAATAACGTGACCTAGCCTATGCATTGGATAAGACAGACGGAACACATACACTTCTCTAGTGTCTGTTGTATTTAAGCAATAAGGCCCGAGGGGGTGGGGTATATGGCCAATATACAGCTAAGGGCTGTTCTTAGGGATGACTGTCAGCCAATCAGCATTCAGGGCTCGAACCACCCAGTTTATAATAGTGTATATCGATCGTGTTTGTGGTTATCAATAAGAGTCTATCATAGATCAACCATGTCTGCAACATTTTATACAACAGGTTGTAAGAGATGTTCTCTCTCCTGGGTGTAGAATGATTTTTCATCTGGCTTCCATCCACAGATGACAGCAGACAGTTCCAGCCTGCTTTGGTAGCATTGTTATTGCTGGTGTTTCTTCTCAGCTTCCTGGGTAGTCAAGCTGCCTGTAGTCTTCACTACAGCTGGTCCTGAGCTCGAATCAGAGCTCACGAGCACACCGTTCCTTTTTCTGCCCATCTGTTGTTGCCATGGTAACTGTCGGAAGAAGGAGGGGAGGGGAGTGGAGGGAGGGTAGGGGGGATGTAGGGGGTTTGTGGGTAAAGGCACCAGGGAGCCCCCCCTACCTCCTGACTTACCCCCTTTCCTCGATCAACATATTATCTCCAGGGTTACAGAAAGAAACACTGTAGAATCGGTAAGTCAAACTTAAGGAAGAGCGACATTCATGAACGTACAGTATAAAAGGGGCTGTTCTTCCTCCACAACAACAACAATACAGTAGCATCACTTCAAATGGCATCTCTGTTGGTTGTTTAGCAAGCCAACAATGCAAGCTGCTCAGTTGTCTGTGTGCGGACGGTTGTGACAACGCTTCCCTCCGAGAAATAACATGTTGGTGCGCGCTGATCACTGTAGATACAAATAGGACTTCAAACAAATCAACCTGGCTTTTGTCATTAGCTGTTGAGAGGGAAACCATGATAAAATTAAAAGAAGCAGTTTGGGTTCTGGGCATAATGTTTTTACAGTCACTGAGCATTGTATGAAAGCACAGACAGGGTGTTCATTTAGCAACCAGATGCAGGCTGTTGAGGGGGGAGGACACGATGACAAGGGTCTGGGGGGCAAGGCCAGCAGAGCCACACACAGACGGTTGTGGACATTTTCATAAGATTCACAAAGGAGATTTTGTTTTGATGTTAAACAGGTTCTTCCGACAATGGTAGCAAAAATGCTTCACCAAAAAATAAAATAATTGTCTCTATTTGGAGCTTATCAGTTGCAATGCCAGGCAGAGATGGGGAGGGAAAGAGGGGGAGGGAGGGAGAGAAAGAGAGGGGGTTTAGGGAGGGAGGGAGATGGTAGGAGCAGGAGCACAGGGAATGGAAAGACAGGGAGAAAAGACAGAAAGAGAGGGGGTTTAGGGAGGGAGGGAGATGGTAGGAGCAGGAGCACAGGGAATGGAAAGACAGGGAGAAAAGACAGAAAGAGAGCTCGTGAAGGAAGAAGAGGAGAAGGAACAGGTGGGGGCTGTGGGCCTGGATCATCTAAAGCTATTTGATGGCATTAAACAAACTACTAGGCCTAATGCAAGAATCCTCCATTGGCCCTGGTGCAGATTAAGGTTGTGGGTTGCGTGTGGAAGCCATTATATAATTCATTCTCCCTGATGAGATTTTCTTCCCTCATCCCTTTTTTTTTTTTACCGCATTGGCAGTTTTTTTTATTCATCTAAATCTCTGTCTACTACATTTTTGGGTGCCTTTTTATCCCTGTCTGTAACTAATTCCACAGTAATTTGATGTTTTCCCTCTGTGCCTAATCATTTTTCACAGCCTTTGACTGATACAGTGCGCTAGCTGGCACAATGCTACAGAACGGCTATAGTGGATACTGTGTCCTAAACTCCTTCATGGAGTCACTACAAGGGTAACAGCATGACTTTTTTTCATTTCTGCTGCAACTTCATCCAGATTACAGGTGGGCGGATTGGGAGCATGTATTTCACTTTTTTCCTTTTCCTTTATTCCAGGCTTCATTTTTTACCTCTGCAGTCTCTGTCTATTATGAGAAGTATGCCTAAATGTGAATAGCGGTTGACTTTGGGTCAGATTAAATATGACCTCTGAAACCACAGCTGTGGCATGTGCAGGCCAGTAAAGCTGCTCCGATTGGTAGATTACAAATTCACCCACAGCAGCCAAACCACATCCAACTATTTGGCAGCTAAAGTGACAATCCCACTTTCTTCTATTGTCGTCATCACTTCATAAAAGTTCTCATTATACTGTTAATGAGTTCCAGGACTAATGGATTGGTATTGTCAGACGGAGGTGGTTAAATCTGCTTGGAGTAATTATGATGATTTATGACCTTAATAGAAGTTCATTCGAAGTGTTAAAATGCCTCCTGTGTTTGTCTGAAAAACGAACGAGACGAATGCTTTGAGTGAGAGTGTGTGAGTTCAACTGACAGTGAAAGAGTACCTCTGAAGCCCACTCACAGAATGAACCTGTAGCGCTACACTATACAAAAACAGCTGCATAAACTTGTATACATATGCAGGGCCGGCCCTCCCATTAGGCAAGATTGAATTTGGGGTGACATTTTGGCAATTGGCTGCCGCCCCTGATCGGCTACTACACCGCCGGCGCCCCAGACACTAGCTCATAGCCGTTGCTGCAGTTCCCGCCTCCACCCCATTCCCGCTTCTCCCGTAGTTCACTCCCACTATCCTTGATAGCTATAGTGATGTGTGTGTTTAGATGGGATTATCCAATTGTGAAACATTAAAAATGAATCTGCCAGTTTAAATGATTGTATTGATGTTTTTTTTAAAGTTTGTATGTGAGGAAGAAGATTAGTGATTAAGGCAGTAGTCTAACCTGTTCACGTTAGCTAGCTACTAGTGGAAATAATAATAAGCTACAGAGATTTTAAACTAAATTTGCTACCATTTCTAAGAGACAGAAACAGGAAGCGACTATTTTTTTTAAAATGAGAAAGTGGCACAATCTCTAAACCAAAGAAATTCCCTGCTGAATTTTTGCTGGCGGTGAGTTTTAACCTTTCACAAGCAGCGGCTCAATTGAACTCAACCAGGGTATTCCTCCAAGACTACCGATCTGATGCAGCTTTCGCTGGCGCATTAGCAAGCGCAAAAGAGTTGGCAGAGGAGATGGGTATTGAGTCCTGTTTCCCAGTGCAGCCCACGGTCCGTCCCGTGACTGAGGATGTGTAACGGCTTTCTTCCTGGGATGAAGGAGAGGACCAAAATGCAGCGCAGTTAGTGTTCAACATGTTTAATTAAACAATAAACTATGAACATTAACAAATAACAAAATAATAAACGTGAAAGCCGAGACAGTCCTATCTGGTGCAGAACACAAACACAGAGACAGGAAACAACCACCCACAATCCCCAACACAAAACAAGCCACCTATATATGATTCTCAATCAGGGACAACGATTGACAGCTGTCTCTGATTGAGAACCATATTAGGCTGGACACAGAAACAGACGAACTAGACACACAACATAGAATTCCCACCCAGCTCACGTCCTGACCAACACTAAACAAGCAAAACACATAAGAACCATGGTCAGGACGTGACAGTACCCCCCCCCCCCCTGAGGTGCGGACTCCGACCGCACCCCTAAAACTCAAGGGGAGGGTCTGGGTGGGCATCTGTCCGCGGTGGCGGCTCCGGCGGTGGACGAGGACACCACTCCACCACTGTCTTTGTCCCCCTCCTTAGCGTCCTTTGAGTGGCGACCCTCGTCCCCGACCTTGGCCTAGGAATCCTCCCCAAGGCCCCCACATGATTTAGGAGGTAGCTCAGGACAGAGAGGTAGCTCAGGACAGAGAGGTAGCTCAGGACAGAGGGGCAACTCAGGACGAATGGCAGCTCCGGACTGAATGGCAGCTCCGGACTGAATGGCAGCTCCGGACTGAATGGCAGCTCCGGACTGAATGGCAGCTCCGGACTGAGTGGCAGCTCCGGACTGAGTGGCAGCTCCGGACTGAGTGGCAGCTCCGGACTGAGTGGCAGCTCCGGACTGAGTGGCAGCTCATGACTGTAGGGCAGCTCATGACTGTAGGGCAGCTCATGACTGTAGGGCAGTTCATGACTGGAAGGCAGCTCATGACTGGAAGGCAGCTCATGACTGGAAGGCAGCTCACGACTGGAAGGCAGCTCACGACTGTAGGGAAGCTCACGACTGTAGGGCAGCTCACGACTGTAGGGCAGCTCACGACTGTAGGGCAGCTCACGACTGTAGGGCAGCTCATGACTGTAGGGCAGCTCATGACTGGAAGGCAGCTCATGACTGGAGGGCAGCTCATGACTGGAGGGCAGCTCATGACTGGAAGGCAGCTCATGACTGGAAGGCGGCTCATGACTGGAGGGCGGCTCTGGCAGCTCCTGACTGGCTGGCGGCTCTGGCAGCTCCTGACTGGCTGGCGGCTCCTGACTGGCTGGCGGCTCTGGCAGCTCCTGACTGGCTGGCGGCTCTGGCAGCTCCTGACTGGCTGGCGGCTCTGGCAGCTCCTGACTGGCTGGCGGCTCTGGCAGCTCCTGACTGGCTGGCGGCTCTGGCAGCTCCTGACTGGCTGGCGGCTCTGGCAGCTCCTGACTGACGGACGGCTCTAATGGCTCGGGACAGACGGGCGGCTCTGAAGTCTCGTGGCAGACGGATGGCTCAGATGGCGCTGGGCAGACGGATGGCTCAGATAGCGCTGGGCAGACGGATGGCTCAGATGGCGCTGGGCAGACGGATGGCTCAGATGCCGCTGGGCAGACGGATGGCTCAGATGCCGCTGGGCAGACGGATGGCTCAGACGGCGCTGGGCAGACGGATGGCTCAGACGGCGCTGGGCAGACGGATGGCTCAGACGGCGCTGGGCAGACGAGCAGTGCAGGCGCCGTTGGGCAGGCAGGCAGTACATACGGTGCTGGGCAGACGAGCAGTGCAGGCGGCGTTGGGCAGGCAGGCAGTACAGACGGTGCTGGGCAGACGAGCAGTGCAGGCGGCGTTGGGCAGACGGCCGACTCTGACCTGCTGAGGCGCACAGTAGGCCTGGTGCGTGGTGCCGGAACTTGTGGTACCGGACTGGAGACACGCACCTTAAGGCTAGTGCGGGGAACAGGAACAGGGCACACTGGACTCTCGAGGCGCACTATAGGCCTGGTGCGTGGTACCGGAACTGGTGGTACCGGGCTGAGGGCACGCACCTCAGGGCGAGTGCGGGGAGAAGGAACAGTGCGTACAGGGCTCTGGAGACACACAGGAGGCTTGATGCGTGGTGCCGGAACTGGTGGTACCGGGCTGGAGACACGCATCATAGGGAGAGTGCGAGGAGGAGGAACAGGGCTCTGGAGACGCACTGGAAGCCTGGTGCGTGGTGTAGGCACTGGTGGTACTGGGCTGGGGCGGGAAGGTGGCGCCGGATATACCGGACCGTGCAGGCGTACTGGCTCCCTTGAGCACTGAGCCTGCCCAACCTTACCTGGTTGAATGCTCCCCGTATCCCGACCAATGCGGGGAGGTGGAATAACCCGCACTGGGCTGTGTAGGCGAACCGGGGACACCATGCGTAAGGCTGGTGCCATGTACACCGGCCCGAGGAGACGTACTGGAGGCCAGATATGTTGAGCCGGCTTCATGGCACTTGGCTCAATGCTCAATTTAGCCCGGCCAGTGCGGGGAGGTGGAATAACCCGCACCGGGCTATGCACACGTACAGGAGACACCGTGCGCTCTTCCGCATAACACGGTGTCTGCCCGTACTCCCGCTCTCCACGGTAAGCATGGGAAGTGGGCGCAGGTTTCCTACCTGCCTTCGCCACACTACCCTTTAGCCCCCCCCCCCCCCCCCCCCCAAGACATTTTTGGGTGAGCCTCTCGGGCTTCCAGCCGCTCTGCCTTGCTAGCGCCTCATAATGCCGCCTCTCCGCTTTAGATGCCTCCAGCTCCGCTTTGGGGCGGCGACCCTCCTCTGGCTCTGCCCAGGGTCCTTCTCCGTCCAGAATCTCCTCCCATGTCCATTCCTCCTTGTACCACTGCTGCTGTCGTTGCTGCCCGTTGCCACGCTGCTTGGTCCGGGTTTGGTGGGTGGTTCTGTAACGGCTTTCTTCCTGGGATGAAGGAGAGGACCAAAATGCAGCGCAGTTAGTGTTCAACATGTTTAATTAAACAATAAACGATGAACATTAACAAATAACAAAATAATAAACGTGAAAGCCGAGACAGTCCTATCTGGTGCAGAACACAAACACAGAGACAGGAAACAACCACCCACAATCCCCAACACAAAACAAGCCACCTATATATGATTCTCAATCAGGGACAACGATTGACAGCTGTCTCTGATTGAGAACCATATTAGGCTGGACACAGAAACAGACGAACTAGACACACAACATAGAATTCCCACCCAGCTCACGTCCTGACCAACACTAAACAAGCAAAACACATAAGAACCATGGTCAGGACGTGACAGGATGAGCCTGTGACTGTACCTCAGCAGAAATTCAAAGTACATTTCTTTAATCAGATTCTTGATTCTGCTATCCAGTCTGTCAACGAGCACTTTACGCAGCTCGAAGAGCACAGCAGTGTTTTCAGCATCCTGTACAACATCCGCACCATCAAGGACATGGACACTGCAGCACTTATCACTGACTGCACAACACTGGAGAGGGCCCTTACGTACAGGGATTCCAGGGACATCGGCGCAAAAGAGCTGTGTATTGAGCTCAAAGTCTTGAGCAGGAGACTGGACAGTGAGGCAAAACCACTTGACGCACTGGAGTACATATCCAGATATCAAATGGCCTACTTGTATCCCAATGCATTTGTTGCCTCCCCGTGACAGTGGCAAGTGGAGAGCGCACATTCTCCAAGCTCAAACTCATCAAAAACTACCTGCACTCTACTATGAATCAAAAGAGACTCAATGGACTCTCCACCATATCAATTGAGCACGAGTTGTCTTACAAAATCAACCTCCAACAAGCAGTGCATGCTTCTGCTGCCAGGAAGGCCAGGCGAGTCAACTTGTCTTGGAATGAAAGGTAAGTGTTGATCATACACTCACAATAATTCTATCACAGAGTCATTTGTAAGATTACTCAATTATCTATCACCTGTTTACTTTGTATTTTTATTTATTTAAATAGACTACATCTCTCTCTCTCTCTGTCTCTTGCAGATGATTTGATTTCAGGACCATGGACAGTTACCGAGAGAAAACATTGCTGATTGCAAGGCAGCAACACAGCAGAGGAAATAGGCCTCTCTAGGCAGGGCATGGAAAAAATAGATGCTGAAACTGATGCTGGACAATCAAATTCGATATGTAAATAAACAAAATTTGTTAAGGCTGGGTCATTGACATAAAGCTTATTATATACTGCTCCAGTGAAACGAGGCCCGCCATGCATTTCTGAAAGCACTTGTTTCCAAAGCTCAAATGATGTATCATTCTTTTTACAGTTCTACAGGAATATTCAAATATGTTAAATATGTTAAATAAAAGTGTTATTTTTATTCTAATTGTAACAATTGTGGTGTCGTGCCATGTGTGATAACAGGTGTCATATTATTAGTAAGAAACTGCTACCTACTTTAACTATAAGCAGCTGATGCTTATGGGGATATATTGATTCTTCTCTATGACATTCTGAAGCTGAGCTGCAGCCTATAATATTCGAGGAGATTTTAAAAAATGAAGCTATTAATTTAGCTTTCCGCTTTCTGAAGATACAGTTGAAGTCGGAAGTTTACGTACACCTTAGCCAAATATATTTAAACTCAGTTTTTCACAATTCCTGACATTTAATCCTAGTAAAAATTCCCTGTCTTAGGTCAGGTAGGATCACCACTTTATTTTAAGAATGTGAAATGGCAGAATAATAGTAGAGAGAATGATTTATTTCAGCTTTTATTTATTTCATCACATTCCCAGGGGGTCAGAAGTTTACATACACTCAATTAGTATTTGGTAGCATTGCCTATAAATTGTTTAACTTGGGTCAAATGTTTCGGGTAGCCGTCCACAAGCTTCCCAGAATTTGTTGGGTGAATTTTGGTCCATTCCTCCTGACAGAGCTGGTGTAACTGAGTCAGGTTTGTAGGCCTCCTTGCTCGCACACGCTTTTTCAGTTCTGCCCACACATTTTCTATAGGACTGAGGTCAGGGCTTTGTGATGGCCACTCCAATACCTTGACTTTGTTGTCCTTATGCCATTTTGCAACAACTTTGGAAGTATGCTTGGGGTCATTGTCCATTTGGAAGACCCATTTGCGACCAAGCTTTAACTTCCTGACTGATGTCTTGAGATGTTGCTTCAATATATCCACATAAATTTCCTTCCTCATGATGCCATCTATTTTGTGAAGTGCACCAGTCCCTCCTGGGGCAAAGCACTCCCACAACATGATGCTGCCACCCTGTGCTTCATGGTTGGGATGGTGTTCTTCAGCTTGCAAGCCTCCTCCTTTTTCCTCCAAACATAATGATGGTCATTATGGCCAAACAGTTCTATTTTTGTTTCATCAGACCAGAGGACATTTTTCCAAAAAGTACTATCTTTGTCCCCCTGTGCAGTTGCAAGCCGTAGTCTGGCTTTTTTATGGCGGTTTTTGGAGCAGTGGCTTCTTCCTTGCTGAGCAGCCTTTCAGGTTATGTCAATATAGGACTCGTTTTACTGTGGATTGATAAAATAATTTATATGTCTAAAGATAATGATTAAATATTTCCACTCTGAAACCATATAATTGTATGACATTTATTAGAATCACAAAACTATAATCTGATGATGTGTGTAGTTTTAGTCAGAATTAGAACAAGGACCTTTTGTTCCTTTTTAGTATGTAAGCAGGGTGCAAGTGTGAAACAAATGATAAGAGGAGCTATCGACAGACAAGCTGGACTACTGTGTCCCTTACAGGACATTCTGTCTCCACCCGTGGAGGGGAGAAACTATTAGGCTTGCAGAAAATTATGAAACATGTTGCAGATTAAACAATGTATCTGTGTAGTGGACTGTCTAAGCAAGGCGTAGCTTAAGATTTGAACTTGTTTGTGTGTGTTATAAAGACTGGGGTTTGCATTTTTGATGTTAGAACGTTCTCGTGAATAAACACTTAGATTTTTGTAAATTGGGACTTTTGTCTGTTTCATTCAACCAGAATCTTACAAACTCTGGGTTGCAGACTGAGTAAATGAATTGAGGTTTATGAACATTGATAACAAAATTCTCATAACAGGATATTATAGTACCTGTTTCCTCCAGCATCTTCACAAGGTCCTTTGCTGTTGTTCTGGGATTGATTTACACTTTTCGCACCAAAGTACGTTAGTCTCTATGAGACAGAACGCATCAGCAGTTGAAGCTTACATTTTTCTGCCTCGTGGGAGCATCTGTCTGGGTGGGAATGTCACTTTTGAAAATGCCATGCTTAGATTCATGAGGATGGCTAAGATAAAAAATGTTGCTAGCAAGACACTCTGGTTTGACGTTGGAGAAATATGACCTATGACTTGAGCTGCTGTTATGTTCTGTTCCTCCGACTTTTAGCTGAGATAAATATTTGATTATTTTAGATTTTTGTCTCGCCTAGGGCGGCAGAACGTCCAGGGCCGGCCCTGTACATATGTATGCCCCCTCACAGGCTATAATAGTTATTCTCAGAATGAATATTCTCAACATGTCACATTAAGCACACCACTGAAAAAACACAGTGAATTGCTTCACACCCAGTAATCTCTCTTTCCCCTCTCTCTCTCTCACACGCACAGAAATAGCACGTAAGCCGCAAACAAGGTGCACAGTGTCACCGGTTGCTAAGGGGATAGAGGAAAAATGGGAAGACAGAGATTGTGTGTTACAAAATTAATTAGAGCAAGATCCACCTTAGCAGGGACTGAGATGAGGGTTACCATGTTAAATGAGCCTGATGCTAAACTTAGACCATGAAGCAGAGAGATGTGTCATGTCGCTGTTTTAAATGGCTGTTGCGCTGGAGATGAAATGACTGGAAGAAGTATGGGAAAAAATAATTGTTCTTTCTCTATTATAGATATTGTGCTCAGCAGATGAATGTGCTCTAGATGAATCCCTGTTTTTCTACCTTATCTAAAGGAACAGTGACATCATGTCCAATCACTGCTCATCGTTCGCAGAACTCCACATCTCTTATCCAAGTTATCTCTCTCTCTCTCTCTTGATCCTGCCCCGCCCGAATCTTCTTCAATCTCTTTAATCCAAAATGGTTTATTGGTCTTCTACCATCCTTTCTCTCTTCACCACACCCTCCAGTTGTTAATTGTATCTAATATTTATTTTGTCTTCTCTCTCTCTGACAGGATTCTTCTGACCGTGGTGGTGATCTTTCGGATTCTGATCGTGGCCATCGTTGGCGAGACGGTGTACGAGGACGAGCAGACCATGTTTATCTGCAACACCCTGCAGCCGGGCTGCAACCAGGCCTGCTACGACAAGGCCTTCCCCATCTCCCACATCCGCTACTGGGTCTTCCAGATCATTCTGGTGTGTACGCCCAGCCTGTGCTTCATCACCTACTCTGTGCACCAGTCGGCCAAGCAGCGTGACAGACGCTACTCCTTCCTCTACCCCCTGCTGGAGCGTTCGGATTACGGGCAAAGCGGCACCAGGAAGCTTCGTAACATCAATGGCATCCTGGTGCACCACGGCGACGGTGGCGGGAAGGACGAGCATGACTGCATGGAGGTGAAGGAGATCCCCAATGTGCCGCGGGGGCTCACACATGGCAAGAAGTCCAAGCAGCGCCAGCAGGAGGGCATCTCGCGCTTCTACATTATCCAGGTGGTGTTCCGTAACGCACTGGAGATCGGCTTTCTGGTGGGACAGTACTTCCTATACGGCTTCAGCGTGCCGGGCATCTTCGAGTGCGACCGTTACCCCTGCTTGAAGGAGGTGGAGTGCTACGTGTCACGGCCCACCGAGAAAACGGTCTTCCTGGTCTTCATGTTCGCCGTGAGCGGCATCTGCGTGCTGCTCAACCTGGCAGAGCTCAACCACCTGGGCTGGAAGAAAATCAAGGCAGCCATCCGGGGCGTGCAGGCCCGCCGGAAGTCCATCTGCGAGATCCGCAAGAAGGACATGTCTCACCTGTCACAGCCCCCCAACATGGGCAGGACCCAGTCCAGCGAGTCCGCCTACGTCTGATGGAGACAGGGCTAAATGCTGGGTAAGTGAGGGGGCAGGGTAGGGAACGAGTGGGACGACCACTCCATTCCACTCTCTCTTTTTAGTTTTAATGGAAAGAGGAGGAGGAGGAGGAGGAGGGGAAGCTGTCACGGAATATTTGGTGCATTTTTTTTTACTATGGGACCAGCTGCACCTGTTCTTGTCATAACTTGTCATGTGAATGATGTTTTGATTGGGACGTTCCCAAAGGGCTGTGTGGGAGCCTTTGAGGAGAGGCTTCTGGCTGTTTTCGGGCCAGGGACGGTGAAGGGGACCGAGGGGTTTGTTATATCATGGTGCTGTTCTGGCTTATTTCATCCATGATGAAGAGAGCAGGAGGGGTCGTTAACAGAGAGAGAGAGGAAGAGCTGTCGCAACGATGATCGACTCTCCACAAGCTGCGTACAGGGAGTCAACTTTCTAGCCTCTCTTTCCTGCTGTGGAGAGATAATGATGTTCCTCTCAAGCTAGTCTCCAGAGATTAAGATGACAGAGAGAGACAGTGTTCGGGAGTCCTGGAGCTGGTGCCAGAAGAAGCTGCTGTTTACGTTTTGTCTCCTGGCAAACAATTATTAACACAAACACCATGAAGGAATACTGAAAACATTTTTTCTCTACTTCTCCACTGCTGGCACCTGCACCATTGAGACTGAGGGTGGATGACAGTAATGTCTTCTTCTCCTCTTCTCCTCCGTGTAAACTTTAGAGAGGAACCCAAGGAGGCCATGCATAAACGACACCTCCACAGTCACAAACCGTTCCCCTCCACACAAAAACACCCCTACGCCGAGCTTCTCTCTCCAGCATTCCAATGTATTGCGTGTGTTTGTGACTGACTGAAAGAAAGAGAAAAATAAAGTGAAAGAGAGAAATAGGAGAGTAGAAGAGGAACCTTCTCCTTGCAATCTCAACGGAGAGGAACCAGATCATTTTATTACAAATTTAAACGTTAACGATATCATTATTATGAGTTGATTTATTCCTTTCGTGACAAAGTTGGTACCAGCCTTTGGATTTACTTCTTGTTTGAAAGTTCCTGCATATTATTTAATCTTTTAGTTGAGAGAGTATATCAAAATAGATGTATTTATCTTTATGGAGGGAGGGGAGGCAAAAAAACATGGTTGGGATCATGGGGGTACTTAAAATGTATAAATAGTCTTGTCTTTTTTTGTTCATTTCAAAGCATTTTGTTTCTGATCGATGGAACTGAATTTGTGTCTGAGAGGAGGATTGCAAGAGGTATTTGAAAAAGGCAGGTTTACAAAGCAGTGTTTCTAGAATGAACCAAGTGTTATCATGGATTGTACTCTTGACAGAGAACATGCTAATCTACTGGTTTGTGCTGCATCCCTCTCATATGTGGTGATCAGCAGGCATGCCTTTAAGAGAAGAGAAAAGATTGAGGAAAATACGATGGAAAATAAGTATTGCAGCATGATTCCTGAAGACAGGCGGGAGAGCGGCAGACAGAAAGGAACTCTCGTTGGGAAAAGCTCTGTAGCACCAGCAATAAAAACCCAACACACTCGCTCAACACCACTGAAGACACGGTTCAGCTTTTCTGCAATAGTGGTACACTCTAAAAGGGATCCCACATTTACAGCACAATGCCTTTTGACCCTGCAGTGAGGCCAGACACGGGAGGTGGAGGGCGGGGGTGTCCTTGTTGTGGATGTATTGAGGGAGGGGTGTGCACACTGAGCAGTAGTAGTGTCCATGGCGATAACATTATAAGAAGGCCAAACATGACCAGCGAGGTACATCACCATACTGTACATTGTGCCTCCACGTGCAGGCGTGTGTGTTCCTTGGTTTATGTCCTGTCCAGAGAGAGAATCCCCATCAGCATGGTTCTGCTTGAGTGAAAATGTTTGGGCCGGAACATTCTCCTGGTGTTCTACCCCAAGGTCATATAGGAACCCTGTAATGGGAGTCACCCCAAGCACTGCCCAGGGACACACAGCCTGGAGTGTGTAACGTACAGGCTCTACGAAACACTCTGTAGGGAGCAGGAGAGAGAAGAGGGAGAGGGGGGTTGCTGGAGACATTGACATCAACAGCATGTGTTCTTTTGGCACGTGCGTCTGGTACACTGTAAAACAGAGTAGGCAGCTCAGGTTGGAGATGTTTGGGTTTACAGTGACACCGGCTGGGCCCGGACCAAACCAACTTCGCAAGCCAAGCCGAGAAAACAGACATGGGAGAGGAAATATGGCTGGAACTTGGAAAGCCACCAAGCCTCTAGTTGCACATTTGTTTGAAAAGAACAGGAAATGTCCTAAACAGAACGACAGAAAGCCATGACAAAGTCCCCGCTAGTCACACAATGACAGAGGATTACAACCGCAGAGAGACACGTTTATGGAGATAGAACCGTTCAGAACTGTCCCCATGTAAGATGGCCGACAAAATGAGGCTCTACGAAATCAGCCTCTCTAGAGTTGTATCTCTATGTATGAGTCCAGCTATCCACGCTCCTCCTCTCTATCCTCACTGAGCACACTGCTGATGTGGTTGTATAGTCTTACTGAGGTGTGACTGATGAAGTAGCCAGAAAAGGCTCTTTATTCGTTCAGTCTTGTCTGTGATTAACCCACTGATACTAGTAGATAATCTCTAGTATAAAATTAGTCCCCTTCTTCAGAGCTCGTTGAATGGCCGTGGGATTGGATGAGGAGGAGCCTTGTTCTTAGAAGACTGCTGAGAAGGCGTAATAATAGAGGTTAAGGCCGGGCTTTCTCTAAATTATCCTGAGCGCTTCTCTTTAAGAAAACGGTTTGGGAAGGTTGGTCTGAAGTGTAGTATAGTAGTGTACATGTACAGTCCCCATGTGTCTCTCTCCTGCTCTCCTGTCTGGTCTCATTGAGGGTTATATAACAGGGTTGGGATAAGGACACTTCCCAAAGTGAACACTTTACAGGGTTCTAGTGGTCCAATGCTCTCTCCAGTCTATATGTGAAAATTATGCAATTTTCTTTTTTTAATTTGTTTCCTTTTTTCTGGCTTGTGGATTCATTTTGTTGTCTTTTTCTCTTTTTTGTACAGTGATGTAATTGAAAGACCTATCGAAAAAGCAGTTTTTTTCCTATGTAAAGAACAAAACATTTTAAATGTACAAACTGGGGGGGGGTGTTGAAATGTGATCACATGTATTGTATCCCTTGCCAAAGTGATATACAAATTACATGGGGTTTAAAATGTATTATTTTTTAAGGCATGCACAATGGCTAGAATAAGCATGTTTCTACCTGTTTTTGAAAACTCAATCTTTAAAAGAAAGAAGAGGTTTTTTAGTTGTCGTCCAAGCTTCGGAGATAAAACGTGTAATTAAGTCTTGATGTCAAGAATCTCTAATTTCCAACTCTTTTACAAGTCAGTACCAACCCAAGAGGTAATTTCTAAATGGAATAGGGTAGGATTCAGCCCTGCTGTTTTTTTACCAGCATTTTGAGGTACTTTACCTGCTATAAAAAGATGAAGATTTTTTTTCAACAACAACACTTAAGATGTGGATACTCTGAATTGTACTTGTGTGTACTGTAAGCCACACTTTTCAGGGTAAATACAACAGTACATTGACAAAATAAAGGAAAAAACATTCCAGAGTAATGCAAATGAATTACGACTGAATGAATTAAGTCTGATGAAAGGAACAGTGAAGCCCTAAGACAACAGTAACATTATGGGGACTGTGTAGCCCTCTGCTTCAGGTCAACACATTGAGGGCTACTGCACAACATACAAACAGTCTCAGGAATTATGCACTTCTAAATGATGAACAATCTTTTAAAACTAGGCTTTGTATTCATATTTCTACAATTAATACAACAAAACTTTTCTAAATGCTGTCAGACAACATCTGCATCCTTTCTTACACAGAAAACCCATCAGGAAACATCATATAGATAATAAGGCACATCAAGTATTGTCAATCAGTACACACATGAGAAAGTTCATGTATTACTACATACACATTCTCAAGACTAGTTTGATGGCAAGAAAATCCCTTTAATCTGCAGAGTTACGGCAAAACAGACCCATAACCCTACTTCTGTGGCCACTTCCTTGTATCCAAGCCTAAACCAGCCCTCTTGCCTAAAACGTTGGTGCTATCAACCCTCATCATGGGTTGCATTGAATCAGTGACAAGGAAGGTCATTTACAAGTTCAGATAAATATTTCCGAGGAGATGGAAGCAAGGACCTACAGACAGCTCACACACTCTTCCAATTGGCAGGAACGGACACCATCTGTGGTGGCAGAGAGCAAACCCTAGAGGTTGTGACACTTTTAAATACCTGCTGTACCGTCACTCTAGCACACTACTACCACCAGTGCCACCTGTCCTAACCTCACATGTAGGGCTGCATTCAAACCAGTGGCATGGGGGGTGTGGAGAGGTAACAGACCCAGGTTTACGTCATCAGGTCTGGCACCGCCGACTCTTGAGACAAAGGGACCCGTCTAAACATTTTAACGAGACCGGCTGTGTTGAAAGTTTTATAAACAAGGGCTTTATAGTTTCAGCACAGTGTCTTAGTCTCCTTCATCCCCCCTTCACCATAGAAACAAAAACATAACATACCGCTATCCCAATATTTATCTCCCTAACAGAACGTGGTGACCATGTTTGTTGCTCAAGGACCTAATCAAACCTTTAGCCTTGTTGTGCCAATGGGTGATACGCAGTGCCGTCAACTTCACTAGCCTGAAAATGATGCAGCCCCCCTCCCCTTCCCACCTTGGGCCAGTTGGGCCAATTAGTAATAACAATTCAAACGAGACTATACTGATAGTAACAAAAGCTATAGCGCCACCATGTGGTGTCGATACGAATGTTCTTGGTTGCAGTGCATTTGGAAAGTATTCAGACCTCTTGACTTTTTCCACATTTTGTTACGTTACAGCCTTATTCTAAAATGTATTGATTGGACATAATTTGGAAAGGCACACACCTGTCTATATAAGGTCCCACAGTTGACAGTGCATGTCAGAGCAAAAACCAAGCCAATTGTCCGTACAGCTCCAAGACAGGATTGTGTCGAGGCACAGATCTGGGAAAGGGTACCAAAAAATGGTACCAAAAAATGTCTGCAGCATTGAAGGTCTCCAAGAACACAGTGGCCTCCATTATTCTTAAATGGAAGATGTTTGGAACCACCAAGACTCTTCCTAGAGCTGGCCGCCCCAGCCAAACTGAGAAATTGGGAGAGAAGGGCGTTGGTCAGGGAGGTAACCAAGAACCCAATGGTCACTCTGACAGAGCTCTAGAGTTCCTCTGTGGAGATGGGAGAACCTTCGAGAAGGACAACCATCTCTGCAGCACTCCACCAATCAAGCCTTTATGGTAGAGTGGCCAAACGGAAGCCACTCCTCTGTAAAAGGCACATCACAGCCCGCTTGGAGCACCTAAAGACTCTGAGACCCTGAGAAACAAGATTCTCTGGTCTGATGAAACCAAGATTGAACTCTTTGGCCTGAATGCCAAGCATCACATCTGGAGGAAACCCCATCCATACGGTGAAGCATGGTGGTGGCAGCATCATGCTGTGGGGATGTTTCTCAGCGGCAGGGACTGAGAGACTAGTCAGGATTGAGGGAAAGATGAACAGAGCAAAGTACAGAGAGATCCTTGATGAAAACCTGCTCCAGAGCGCTCAGGACCTCAGACTGGGGTGAAGGTTAATCTTCCAACAGGACAATGGCCCTAAGCACACAGCCAAGACAACGCAGGAGTGGCTTCGGGACAAGTCTCTGAATGTCCTTGAGTGGCCCAGCCAGAGCCAGGACTTGAACCCGATCGAACATCTCTGGAGAGACCTGAAAATAGCTGTGCAGCAACGCTCCCCATCCAAGAGGATCTGCAGATAAGAATGGAAGAAACTCCCCAAATACAGGTGTGCCAAGCCTGTAGCGTCATACCCAAGAACACTTGATGCTGTAATCGCTGCCAAAGGTGCTTCAACAAAGTACTGATTAAACGGTCTGAATACTTATGTAAATGTGATCGTTTTTGCTTTGTCATTACGGGGTATTGTGTGTAGATTAATGAGGGAAAAAACGATTTAATACATTTTAGAATAAGGCTGTAACGTAACAAAAAGTGGAAAAAGTCAAGGGGTCTGAATACTTTCCTAAGGCACTGTATGATGAGTTGTGACAGTGTTTGCAACATGTTTACCAGATTTTGTTACAATACGAATATCTGTGACTGATTTATATGCATTTATGTGCCAGACCACACCCACGGGAATGTTTATTGGTCAAGAGCGGCCATGTTGTTTTAGGTACTAGTCTGGAAAATATTGCGTTGAGAGATCTTTGTCCATAGATGCCACATATCAAGTTTCATGCAGATTGGTAATTCGATGCCAGAGGAGTAGAGTTGTAAGTCTTTTTCACAATATTGTAAATGGCGGAAAATCCATCATAGCAGACCTTATTTGTTTCTTGTGAGGAGAGGGACCTACTGTATGTACAGAATTACATGACTTTTGGTCAAATGGAGTGAGGGGTGTGACCTTTTAAAGTTAGCATTTTCAATAACTTGTTATAACGCCACAGTCTGGCCAAACAGTGTCATTTTGTAAATGGCGGATCTCTATTGCAAGATGCATCATTCACCCAAGTTCCGTCAAAATTAGGCCAGTGGTGTCTGAGATATCGCATGTGACGAACGTACTAACGGACGGATATAGATCCACAGTCCCCTCCCCGATTTTCTTCGTGGAGGACAATGATGATCAACTACATTATCAGCTAAAGGCTGGCAAAAATACCCAACATTGTCTATTGTGTCAAAACATGCTTTTAAAATGGACCCTAGCCTGCTAGATCTGTATTCTCATTGGCCACAATAAGCAAGGAAATCACTACTTCATGCAAGACAGACTTGCATCGTTCAAGGGATTAGTAGAACGTGGCATAAGAATTTGAACATGAGAATTGGTATTGATGATACTTGTTACATGCCTTTAGTATCCCACTCTCCACTCTGAGAGTCTGAGCCATGATGAAGCCAGCTCTGTCTTGTCATGTGAAGGACATGACACCCACTGAGTCTGAGGCTTTGACGTGCTGATGTAGTCGACACAAACAGCCACACCGAGCTGGATTAGGAATATTTCGTTTATGGGGGCAATTTCAAACCCTTTAATCTCTCATGATATCAATAGTAACTAGGCAATTTCATTAAATTGAGTGCTGCTTGATCTAGTGAGGACGGGGCTAAGGCCGTGAGGTTTTTCAGAAGAGAAGCTTTAGTGTGGGGAAAACGACTACCTGTCCCCTCACCTGACACAGTGGCCCCTTTGAGTCATAAAGTAGCATACAAATTAGAGTAAACAATTTACATAAAGCTTATGATTCTTGATCCACACCACCACTGCACTGTCAAATGAAATGAAGCTACCTAATAGGAGTGGTTGCTACGGTAACGTCATGATAAATAATATCAAGAGCGTGTTCGGGTACGAGAGTGGGTTGAGGACGAGGTAATGTCTATATTTGGCTCGGTTGCAACCACAGGGTACTAAAATGACTGAACGTCAGGTATATGTGTTCTTAAGGAGCAGAAAGGGAAATGTATTAGCTGTAGAAGAACATGGGATTGTTTCATCATAGCTCTGTATGTCTCCAACACCGAAGTGGACATAACAAAAATGCTAAGAAAGAAAAAAACACTTGTTTGTGATTTTTAACGGAAAATCTGTTGTTTTGACTGCAGATTTTATTTTATATCCAACTGAGCTTATTTGAAGGTTTCTTGACCATTGTGTCTGACTTGTACTGTACTGTATGTAAATAGTGAATAAAACCTTGAATGTTACACATGCTGAGCTTGACCTTGTGGTGATTGACAGTGTGCAGCCCTCTCTGGAGGGATGGAGGTGTCCAAATAGCAAACCATTTTCTGTGTTTGTGTGCATGAGAGACAGAGACCGAGAGAGATGGGAAACCGAAATGTCAGATTGTCCACGTGAATGGAATCGAAAAACAAAAGCAGTATGTTATAATATGACACATCAAAATGTGCTGCTGCTGAAGTGATAAAACTGACCAAAAATAATAACAATTCCAAGTAGCTGCTTGCGCTAATGGCATCAGTGATAATAACAAGGGAAAAGGAGGAGGGAATGCTGTGTGTGTGGTGTGTGTGTGTGTGTGTGTGTGTGTGTGTGTGCGCGCGTGCGTATGTGCGTGTGTGCGCGCGTGCGTGCGTGCGTGTGTATGTGTGTGTGCCAAGGTTATTACAGTAAACTAAAACTGAAACTAAAACAAAAAAATAATCATGAAAAAACTATTTAGTAAACTAAATTCATTTAAATAATTAACAAACACGTTTGGAAAAACTTTAACTATACTGAAACTATTATCTTTGATTCCAAAACAAACTAAAATTCAAAGCATATTATGTTCTTAGTCTTTTTCCCTAAACTTTCAATGTAGTTTTCAATGTAGGTTTTCAATGTGGTTTTCAAGCTTTTTGCAGGTTTTCAAGCTACTGAATCTGGTGGGTAAATGCTGCCAGGAGATGGCGATGTTTCAAATAGACCTAGTTTGTGCATCACTATTACTAGTTAGGACCAGATATTATGGAGGAATTAAGCAAAAAGGCAGTTTCCCATTGAAAAAAGGGTCATGGTTCAGGTCTGTGTAAGTGAGCGTTACCCTTCTCCTGTGAGCGTGCTTTCTCGGGTAGCCTAGCGACCAGCAGGCAGAGGCGACTGCTTCAGCCACTTTGAGAACTAAAACAAAGTTGTTTTTCTCCTAATCTACTTATTGGAAAGAATGTCAATTTGGGCTCAGAATGCTCAGAACTCATTCAGCTTTTCATAAAATTCCCAGAAAATCTACTACAGTTACTATGTGTGTGGGCAATCTGTAATATTCGTTAGAATCCTATGGCTCTCGCATTGGCACCAGTGCGATAGCAGCTGGCTCTGGAGAACTTAAATAAAAAATAGAAAAAACGAATCGAAAAAAATAAATATTAAAACACAAAACTATCATAACCTTGGTGTGAGCGTGCGTGTGCGTTTGTGTGTATGTGTTCATTCCTCTTTCATTTCTGTTGCACTAAACAGCAGCACTGTCAACAGAGAAAGTGTGTGCAGTGTGTATGTGTGTGTATGTGTGTGTCTCTGAGGGCTGGTTGCCACGGCAATAAGCCTGGCAGTAATATCTCTAAACCCAGCAAGGATTAATCTGTACACAGATGGCCGGGGGGACAGCATCTCTTCCTGACCACTGTGGCAGCCAACGTCATCACCATCAGCAATATGGCCTTCGTCTTCATCATCATTGTCACCAAGACTAGTATCATCATAAACATCAATCTCGTCATCATCATCATAATCATCATCATCACTGCCATCAAGACTAGTATCATCATAAACGTCTCCGTCATCTTCATCATCATTATCATCCTCGCCATCGTCGTGTCGTTCATCACAAATGTGATCATTCACATCATCATTGCTATTATCAAAACCATCTTCATAAAAACAATCAATACATTCACCAACTGGCAAATCATTACATCTCCCTTATTCTTACATAACCCAGGCCACGTAATAGAGGTATCCCAGTACTATGCCGATTTAGGTTTAAATTGCAGATCTACTCTAAACATCTATTATAAAAAAAATACATAATATGCAATACATTGCAGGGCAGCATCTAATATGGATGATAAAATGTGAGCATAGAACTAAGACAAGCAAAAACCATAACCATCAATGTTACATGTACCCTGATGAAAACAAGCATGTTTCTTGGTGCTGAGGAGAAAGGGAGGAGGAGGAGAGGGGGTTGGGGGTAAGATGGTTAGCGGAGGAGAGAGTGTTAAAGGAATAGGAGGAGAGAGAGTTAAAGGAACAGGAGGAGAGGATGAGAGGGTTAAAGGAATAGGAGGAGAAGATGAGAGGGTTAAAGGAACATGAGGAGAGGATGAGAGGGTTAAAGGAACATGAGGAGAGGATGAGAGGGTTAAAGGAATAGGAGGAGAGGATGAGCGTGTTAAAGGAATAGGAGGAGAGGATGAGAGGGTTAAAGGAACATGAGGAGAGAGAGTTAAAGGAACAGGAGGAGAAGATGAGAGGGTTAAAGGAATAGGAGGAGAGGATGAGAGGGTTAAAGGAACATGAGGAGAGGATGAGAGGGTTAAAGGAACATGAGGAGAGGATGAGAGGGTTAAAGGAATAGGAGGAGAGGATGAGAGGGTTAAAGGAATAGGAGGAGAGGATGAGAGGGTTAAAGGAATAGGAGGAGAGGATGAGAGGGTTAAAGGAACATGAGGAGAGGATGAGACGGTTAAAGGAATAGGAGGAGAGGATGAGAGGGTTAAAGGAATAGGAGGAGAGGATGAGAGGGTTAAAGGAACATGAGGAGAGGATGAGAGGGTTAAAGGAATAGGAGGAGAGGATGAGCGTGTTAAAGGAATAGGAGGAGAGGATGAGAGGGTTAAAGGAACATGAGGAGAGGATGAGAGGGTTAAAGGAATAGGAGGAGAGGATGAGAGGGTTAAAGGAATAGGAGGAGAGGATGAGAGGGTTAAAGGAACATGAGGAGAGGATGAGAGGGTTAAAGGAATAGGAGGAGAGGATGAGAGGGTTAAAGGAATAGGATGAGAGGATGAGAGGGTTAAAGGAATAGGAGGAGAGGATGAGAGGGTTAAAGGAACATGAGGAGAGGATGAGAGGGTTAAAGGAATAGGAGGAGAGGATGAGAGTGTTAAAGGAATAGGAGGAGAGGATGAGAGGGTTAAAGGAATAGGAGGAGAGGATGAGAGGGTTAAAGGAACATGAGGAGAGGATGAGAGGGTTAAAGGAATAGGAGGAGAGGATGAGCGTGTTAAAGGAATAGGAGGAGAGGATGAGAGGGTTAAAGGAACATGAGGAGAGGATGAGAGGGTTAAAGGAATAGGAGGAGAGGATGAGAGGGTTAAAGGAATAGGAGGAGAGGATGAGAGGGTTAAAGGAACATGAGGAGAGGATGAGAGGGTTAAAGGAATAGGAGGAGAGGATGAGAGGGTTAAAGGAATAGGAGGAGAGGATGAGAGGGTTAAAGGAATAGGAGGAGAGGATGAGAGGGTTAAAGGAATAGGAGGAGAGGATGAGAGGGTTAAAGGAATAGGAGGAGAGGATGAGAGGGTTAAAGGAATAGGAGGAGAGGATGAGAGGGTTAAAGGAATAGGAGGAGAGGATGAGAGGGTTAAAGGAATAGGAGGAGAGGATGAGAGGGTTAAAGGAATAGGAGGAGAGGATGAGCGTGTTAAAGGAATAGGAGGAGAGGATGAGAGGGTTAAAGGAACATGAGGAGAGGATGAGAGGGTTAAAGGAATAGGAGGAGAGGATGAGAGGGTTAAAGGAATAGGAGGAGAGGATGAGAGGGTTAAAGGAATAGGAGGAGAGGATGAGAGGATTAAAGGAATAGGAGGAGAGGATGAGAGGGTTAAAGGAATAGGAGGAGAGGATGAGAGGGTTAAAGGAATAGGAGGAGAGGATGAGAGGGTTAAAGGAATAGGAGGAGAGGATGAGAGGGTTAAAGGAACATGAGGAGAGGATGAGAGGGTTAAAGGAATAGGAGGAGAGGATGAGAGGGTTAAAGGAATAGGAGGAGAAGATGAGCGTGTTAAAGGAATAGGAGGAGAGGATGAGAGGATTAAAGGAATAGGAGGAGAGGATGAGAGGGTTAAAGGAATAGGAGGAGAAGATGAGAGTGTTAAAGGAATAGGAGGAGAGGATGAGAGGGTTAAAGGAATAGGAGGAGAAGATGAGAGTGTTAAAGGAATAGGAGGAGAGGATGAGAGGGTTAAAGGAATAGGAGGAGAGGATGAGAGGGTTAAAGGAATAGGAGGAGAGGATGAGAGGGTTAAAGGAATAGGAGGAGAAGATGAGAGTGTTAAAGGAATAGGAGGAGAGGATGAGAGGGTTAAAGGAATAGGAGGAGAGGATGAGAGGGTTAAAGGAATAGGAGGAGAGGATGAGAGGGTTAAAGGAACAGGAGGAGAGAGGGTTAAAGGAACAGGAGGAGAGAGGGTTAAATGAACAGGAGGAGAGAGGGTTAAAGGAATAGGAGGAGAGGATGAGAGGGTTAAAGGAACAGGAGGAGAGGATGAGAGGGTTAAAGGAATAGGAGGAGAGGATGAGAGGGTTAAAGGAACAGGAGGAGAAAGGGTTAAAGGAACAGGAGGAGAGAGGGTTAAATGAACAGGAGGAGAGAGGGTTAAAGGAATAGGAGGAGAGGATGAGAGGGTTAAAGGAACATGAGGAGAGGATGAGAGGGTTAAAGGAATAGGAGGAGAGGATGAGAGGGTTAAAGGAATAGGAGGAGAGGATGAGAGGGTTAAAGGAATAGGAGGAGAGGATGAGAGGGTTAAAGGAATAGGAGGAGAGGATGAGAGGGTTAAAGGAATAGGAGGAGAGGATGAGAGGGTTAAAGGAATAGGAGGAGAGGATGAGAGGGTTAAAGGAATAGGAGGAGAGGATGAGCGTGTTAAAGGAATAGGAGGAGAGGATGAGAGGGTTAAAGGAACATGAGGAGAGGATGAGAGGGTTAAAGGAATAGGAGGAGAGGATGAGAGGGTTAAAGGAATAGGAGGAGAGGATGAGAGGGTTAAAGGAATAGGAGGAGAGGATGAGAGGATTAAAGGAATAGGAGGAGAGGATGAGAGGGTTAAAGGAATAGGAGGAGAAGATGAGAGTGTTAAAGGAATAGGAGGAGAGGATGAGAGGGTTAAAGGAATAGGAGGAGAGGATGAGAGGGTTAAAGGAATAGGAGGAGAGGATGAGAGGGTTAAAGGAACATGAGGAGAGGATGAGAGGGTTAAAGGAATAGGAGGAGAGGATGAGAGGGTTAAAGGAATAGGAGGAGAAGATGAGCGTGTTAAAGGAATAGGAGGAGAGGATGAGAGGATTAAAGGAATAGGAGGAGAGGATGAGAGGGTTAAAGGAATAGGAGGAGAAGATGAGAGTGTTAAAGGAATAGGAGGAGAGGATGAGAGGGTTAAAGGAATAGGAGGAGAAGATGAGAGTGTTAAAGGAATAGGAGGAGAGGATGAGAGGGTTAAAGGAATAGGAGGAGAGGATGAGAGGGTTAAAGGAATAGGAGGAGAAGATGAGAGTGTTAAAGGAATAGGAGGAGAGGATGAGAGGGTTAAAGGAATAGGAGGAGAGGATGAGAGGGTTAAAGGAATAGGAGGAGAGGATGAGAGGGTTAAAGGAATAGGATGAGAGGGTTAAAGGAATAGGAGGAGAGGATGAGAGGGTTAAAGGAACAGGAGGAGAGGATGAGAGGGTTAAAGGAATAGGAGGAGAGGATGAGAGTGTTAAAGGAATAGGAGGAGAGGATGAGAGTGTTAAAGGAATAGGAGGAGAGGATGAGAGGGTTAAAGGAATAGGAGGAGAGGATGAGAGGGTTAAAGGAATAGGAGGAGAGGATGAGAGGGTTAAAGGAATAGGAGGAGAGGATGAGAGGGTTAAAGGAACAGGAGGAGAGGATGAGAGGGTTAAAGGAATAGGAGGAGAGGATGAGAGGGTTAAAGGAACAGGAGGAGAGAGGGTTAAAGGAACAGGAGGAGAGAGGGTTAAATGAACAGGAGGAGAGAGGGTTAAAGGAATAGGAGGAGTGTAATGGGGGAAGAAGTTAACATGGTGAGCAGATGAAGAAGGGAAGGGTTAGAGGAGAGAAGAAAGGAGTTTAAGGATGAAGTAGAGGGCTAGAGGAGAACTCAGGGAAGGAGGAGGAGGAGGAGGAGGAGGAGGAGGAGGAGGAGGAGGAGGAGGAGGAGGAGGAGGAGGAGGAGGAGGAGGAAGAGAGGTAAAAAGGAAGAGGGTTAGAAGGCAGCAGAGCTGGGAACAGGCTGGATGTTCTGCCTGGGTGCTTCTGCCTTGTCTTCAGGGGGAGCAGCTGAGGAGCAGGGACAGGTGGGCCACAAGACAGGGGAGGAGGAGGGAGTAAGGGGAGGGGACACTACTACAGGACCAAATAGAGGGCATTCAGAGAGAGAGAGAGAGAGAGAGAGAGGTGGGGAGAATGAAAAGCGATAAGTGGAACTTCATTGAAGGTGATGAGACAAGAAGAAATGAAAAGATCAAAGGTAGAAGCGATGAGATTGAGAGAGAGAGAGAGAGAGAGAGAGAGAGAGAGAGAGAGAGAGAGAGAGAGAGAGAGAGAGAGAGAGAGAGAGAGAGAGACAAAGAAATTGCAAGCGAGAGGTTTAGACAGAGAGACAGAGGCAGTCGCTGTGGGGTGGCTGACAGGAAGTGAAGTGTGTCCTAACAGGAAGCAGCAGATCTTAGCTGCACACACCAATGAAACACTAGCCTTCCTTGGCGGCCTCACACACTTTCACACACGCTGACGGATTGGCAAGGCTGCCGTGGCACAACACGGGCGATGTCTGGTCCTCTACTCAGCGCTGCACGCCACCCTGCCTGTCCACATGGCAGAGATACGTCAGGCTGACAAGCAGTGAATGCCGGGGACGGACCATTTAGAGCTTGGCTGGGATACTATAGGCTACACATCTAGAAGTTAACACAAGGATAGAAAAATGCCTAAACGCACAGCATCTTACTATTAGTCACATTACTAAAAAGATTGTCCATAACTTAACATGAAGTTATGATTACATATATCAGGTTCCATGGTTCCATGTTGTCCTAATATCTTGTATTCCTCTGATGTGACCCTAAAACCGACCTAACCCATTGTAAACAAGACCGTCCTTACATAACCAGAGGAACAGGGCGAGACAATATAGGCCTATATTATCTCCCAAAAGAACACTGGACTCTCTCTGTCATAAGAACTCTGAGAGCTGTACAGTCCTTATGTAATTCTCAGTCAGCTCTCTGCTTTTAAGGCTGGCCCCTCAGTTAGGGAACCACTTTTGCTAGCTTTCTAAGTCTTTAGGGCCATAGGGAATACTATGGCAGACCGTGGTGATAGGCCTTGTAAGACAAAAGATCAGAGAGTGTTTGATGAGTGATGGTCCTGTCTTCTTGCTGTGTGTAATACACATGGAAATATTGATCAGTGAAAACGGATAGTCAGCGGTTTCTGATTTGATCTTTGGTCTTGACGTTGATCATCCTTAGCCACTGGAGAGGTTCAGTTGTCTTCCATTGAAAATAAGCCTCAACCATAAAGTTTACGCAACAAATTTAATATTGTGGATTTACAAGTTTACATAACAGCTCACAAGAGAGATACAATATTCACCAAAATCATACTGTAGATTAATAGCGTCCACAGACTACTCAAGCAGTCCTGATATAGCGCTCCATGATTGAACATAATGAGTGCAGTTAAATTTTTTGTATAGTTGAACTGTCAGCTCCAATTCGATGTATTACTCAACATAATTCCAAGTGCTGCATTTGCTGGACATTATTTGTTAATGCACCTACCTCTAAGACTACTCATGCGAAGCAAAACATTCTGCCATTTTCACCTTAAAATAGCTTTTTCCATTTTCTATTGCTGAATATGCAATGATAATATTCATTACCATAATCTTTACTTAATATATTGTGTGTCTACTGGCTTTGTTAGGTTAATGTAAAACTCTGTGAGGATTTCATAAGAGTGTTTTCATTTTTCAACAGGGATATTAAATGGATTAAGCATATGTTCGCTTTCTACATTGTCCTTGAATGTGCAGTCAATTTCAATAACAGTATCTATCTCTCACACGCACACACGCATGCACACGCAAGCACACACACCAAAACGCATAAGGCTTAATAGAGTGGCTGTTTCTGAGGACATGAGAGAAATAGTGAAACTGTAGCAAGGCAAGCTTAAAGTGGTTTTGGCCGAGAGCTGCTTCAGATAACATCATTAGAAAATCAACAGGAAGGTCCGTTACATCAGAAACAGAGCATCGGAGGGCAGTGCTTACGTAAAACACGGATGTGCTTCCTGATGTACTCAAAGATGGCCCTCAGACAATTTTCTGGTTTTATGTGTTCTTGTCTTTCCCGGTTCGATACTAGCCCCATTATGGAAAATCAAAATAGACTGTCTTTGTTTTCCTCTCTAATAGAAAGATAATGATCCTGACCCCAGTCTATTTCCAGTCTATTCACGTCCTGCTCTGTGACTGGGGGACCCATATCTCAGTGGAGGAGGAGGAGCTGGCTACTAGGCTACTCCCTAGTCCAATCCCTGGTGTTTTAATGACATCAACCTACCACTCTAATTAGGAATTGCTAGGAAATATGTGTAAAGCTAATTACATTTCAACCAAGACCCTTCAACATGACAGAGTACACCCCTGACAGCAGATATGGAGGAGAGGAGGACAGAGAGAGATGGGAGGACGGGGGGAAGGAGGGAAGGAGGGAGGACCGAGAGAGATGGGAGGACGGGGGGAAGGAGGGAAGACATTATGGAGTGTGTCAGAGTGAATTAATGAGTAGTCGAGGAGGGAGGGGAGACAATAAGATGGAGAGAGATAAAATAAGAAGAGTGAATAAGAGAAGAGAAAACAGAGACAGAGTGGAGAAAGGCAGGGAGCACCAGAGGTCTAGGTTGACTTTCATAACTATGGATAAGAGAGTGAGTGACGGGTGATCTGTCAGTCTGTCCCCTCACCACCATGGCCCCTCAGAAAGGCCCCTCAGAAAGGCCCCTCAGAAAGGCCAGCCAGTCTGCAGCCAGGGGCACTGACTATCTTCCTGTCTTCCTGTTACTGTGTGTCTGCATCCCAAGTGGCACCCTATTGCCTTTATAGTGCACTACGCTACATGGGAACAGGGTGCCATTTGGGCTGCATCCTGTGACTGCATTGACAGTAATATCTGGGTGGATGACAGTAGCAGGATGTCATGATGACCTAACGAGGCTGTGGCTAATCGCCTGGCCTTTCCGCTACCTTACTGTAATTAGACGGTCATTAATCAGCTTATCACCTGAGAGAGCACAGGGGCACCCAATAACAAGGGACGGGGGAATGAGAGTTCAGACTGGATGCTTATACAACAAATCCATAATCCATAGTATGACACTTACTCTCACATAACAGGTCAATGACATATTGTGATATATAGGCCTAGTAGAGATGGTGATATTGGAAACGGCACGAGGGATGTACAATTAAGAATATTTTTCAATAAGTATAGCTAAGGCACTTGTTATTGTGATTTGTTACCGGGTCGGAGAAGACAGCATATATGATTGATGTTGACTCCTTGCATACTCTGATAGAATATGAATATGTCATAAAGTATTTATTAGCCAATGTCATTTGTAATGCTTCTTAAATATGTGTATCAAATCAAATGTTATTTGTCACATGCTTGGTAAACAACAGGTGTAGACTAACAGGGAAATGCTTAGTTACAGGCCCTTCCCAACAATGAAGAGAGAAAGACAATACAGCAATAATAGAAAAGTAAAACACATATTAGTAAAAGTAATAATAAATACACAGTGAGTAACGATAACTTGGGTATATACACTTTGGGAGTGGGTGTGTGTGTGTGTGTGTGTGTGTGTGTGTGTGTGTGTGCGTGCGTGCGTGCGTGCGTGCGTGCGTGCGTGCGTGCGTGCGTGCGTGCGTGTGTGCGTGCGTGCGTGTGAGTGAGTGAGTGTGAGAGCGAGAGCGAGAGAGAGTGTGTGTGGGTGTGTGCGTGAGAGAGAGAGAGAGAGTGTGTGTGTCCATTAGAGTGGTTTCACACAGCTAGAGTGGTTTCACACAGATAAGAGAGAGAGTGTGTGTGTGTGTGTGTGTGTGTGTGTGTGTGTGTGTGTGTGTGTGTGTGTGTGTGTGTGTGTGTGTGTGTGTGTGTGTGTGTGTGTGTGTGTGTGTGTGTGTGTGTGTGTGTGTGTGTGTGTGTGTGTGTGTGTATGTGTGTGTGCGTGTGCGTGTGCGTGTGTGTGTGTGTGTGTGTGAGAGAGCGAGAGTGAGAGAGTGTGTGTGGGTGTGTGCGTGAGAGAGAGAGAGAGAGAGAGAGAGAGAGAGAGAGAGAGAGAGAGAGAGAGTGAGAGAGAGAGAGAGAGAGAGAGAGAGAGAGAGTGAGAGAGAGAGAGAGAGTGTGTCCATTAGAGTGGTTTCACACAGCTAATTTCACACTAGAAGCAGCATGGTGCATTATAGATCCTGCTGACTAGCAGAGCACCGAGATAGAGGGGGATGGGGGATTGAGGAGAAAAAGGGAAAAGAAAAAGATATCCCATTGATGCTGAATTTATACATTAAAGCCACAGGCTTTCTGGCAGAACAAGTAGGGAAAGGGGGATTGAGAGATGAAAAAGAAAGAGGAATGTGACTTAGGGATACTAAGGTTAGAGAGAGAGAGAGAGAGAGAAAGAAAAGGTATATGGGAAATGGGGGAACGAAAATGGTGGAATGGATTGAGATCGTTTTGGAATGAATAAAGGGCAGAGGGAGAGAGTGTGAGAGGGAAAGCAAGGGAATAAGAGAGAGAATGCAAGGGAATAAGAGAGGAAAAGCAAGGGAATAAGAGAGGAAAAGCAAGGGAATACGAGAGGAAAAGCAAGGGAATAAGAGAGAGAAAGCAAGGGAATAAGAGAGGGAAAGCAAGGGAATAAGAGAGAGAAAGCAAGGGAATAAGAGAGAGAAAGCAAGGGAATAAGAGAGAGAAAGCAAGGGAATAAGAGATAGAAAGCAAGGGAATAAGAGAGGGAAAGCAAGGGAATAAGAGAGAGAAAGCAAGGGAATAAGAGAGAGAAAGCAAGGGAATAAGAGAGGGAAAGCAAGGGAATAGCAGTAATGTAAAGAATAACTTTGTGCAAATTAATCAATTAAAAGCTATGTTTCTTCGTTTTAGCAAAGTCAAATAAACTGAACTGAAAGCATGTAACCACACCCAGCAAACCACCTCATGCCACTTAGACTCTGATCCCCTTAGTATAAACTGGAACAAAGCTTTATCAGTGTCAGAAGTCATTTAACCTTTTACACACTCAATGGGCATGACGGAGGCTTAAATGTGCAGACCCATAAACCGTAGCATCACACAATAACCTATATCCATATCACAGCACCAAGTAGCCTTTTATCTCCAATGCATTATTCATCCTGCGCCATGCGATGTAACGCTACTTTCAAACAGAGGTACCTAAGGGAATCCCTGACATCTCTCTCAGAGACGGCCTGGATGATCAGAGAGGAGTTATGGGCTTGAGGAACTTGTATCTACGGAGTTAGTGTCGCTGCAACTCTAACCTTTCTCTCATTACAGTTCAAAGTTACTCAGCCACACACACATCAGAAGAATTCAGATGGTGGATGTTTAAGTAGTGTGTGTGCGTGCGGATCTGCAGTTTCATTCCCTTTCACAAATGAAACCATGAAGTGTTCTTATGGAGACTTCAAATCTAGTGGATTCTACAGTATTTTGTGATTTTCGTCAACACAGCTAGGCCATTTTGAGCGGTAGACAGCTGTGGAGATAATGAAGTCATTTAATTGAGTTAAACAGTAGACTGGCTCAGCATCTTGCAGTCATTAGCATGCCTCACTGTGGTAATTACAGCTGTCAGCTCTAATCGCTATAGTAGCGTGGTTCAGCGAGACACCAAGCCGAGGTAATGCCGCCATTATACAGAACCTGGGGACTGAGCGCTCCATATGAGATACCGCCACATCTTATTTGTATGGAATTGACACACTTAATTGCAGAAGGCAATGGTAGGACTAGGTTTGTTTGCGTGTGTGCATGCGTGTCTGCGCGTGTATGTGCGTGTGAGTGAAAACTATGGCCAATTTTCACGTCTTTAATTGAATTTCAGTTCACTGTTTGAATTGACTGAATTGAAAACGAAATAAATTCCAACTCTGCTATAGACAACAAAACCAACTGGATCAGAGGGGGTTCCAACTGGATCAGAGGGGGTTCCAACTGGATCAGAGGGGGTTCCAACTAGATCAAAGGGGGTTCCAGCTGGATAAGAGGGGGTTCCAACTGGATCAGAGGGGGATCCAACTGGATCAGAGGGAGTTCCAACTGGATCAGAGGGGGTTCCAACTGGATAAGAGGGGGTTCCAACTAGATCAGAGGGGGTTCCAACTGGATCAAAGGGGGTTCCAACTGGATAAGAGGGGGATCCAACTGGATCAGAGGGGGATCCAACTTAATCAGAGGGGGTTCCAACTGGATCAGAGGGGGTTCCAACTGGATCAAAGGGGGTTCCAACTGCATAAGAGGGGGTTCCAACTGGATCAGAGAGTGTTCCAACCGGATAAGAGGTGGTTCCAACTGGATCAGAGGGGGTTCCAACGTGATAAGAGGGGGTTCCAACTGGATCAGAGGGGGTTCCAACTGGATCAAAGGGGGTTCCAACTGGATAAGAGGGGGTTCCAACTGGATCAGAGGGGTTCCAACTGGATAAGAGGGGGTTCCAACTGGATCAGAGGGGGTTCCAACTGGATAAGAGGGGGTTCCAACTGGATAAGTGGGGGTTCTAACAGCAGACATGCTGGGAGGGACTTTTGAGACGCAGCCAACCAGATAATTGCTAATTAGTTTGGGCCTTTAAAAGGTGAAGCTAACCTCAGCAGCGTCATCACCTGCGGGTTTTTTGCTAACTATTATTCAACCAAAATGGGCAAAAATTTGCAGTAAAAGTGGCAATGGACACACATTGAAAAAACGGTCTAAACCAATGAAAGAAAAAAACACTAACAGTCGGCACAGGATCAAAATCTGAAGAGCTTCTCCTGGTATCCTTGCCAACACATGTTGCGGTGACTATTCACACACATCAACATCATGTGCTATTTACGTATCAAATCAAATTAAATCAAATGTATTTATATTGCCCTTCTTACATCAGCTGATATCTCAAAGTGCTGTTCAGAAACCAGCCTAAAACCCCAAACAACAAGCAATGCAGGTGTAGAAGCACTGTGGCTAGGAAAAACTCCCTAGAAAGGCCAAAACCTAGGAAGAAACCTAGAGAGGAACTAGGCTATGAGGGGTGGCCAGTCCTCTTCTGGCTGTGCCGGGTGGAGATTATAACAGAACATGGCCAAGATGTTCAAATGTTCATGAATGACCAGCATGGTCAAATAATAATTATCACAGTAGTTGTCGAAGGTGCAACAAGTCAGCACCTCAGGAGTAAATGTCAGTTGGCTTTTCATAGCCGATCATTAAGAGTATCTCTACCGCTCCTGCTGTCTCTAGAGAGTTGAGAACAGCAGGTCTGGGACAGGTAGCACGTCCGGTGAACAGGTCAGGGTTCCATAGCCGCAGGCAGAACAGTTGAAACTGGAGCAGCAGCACGGCCAGGTGGACTGGGGACAGCAAGGAGTCATCAGACCAGGTAGTCCTGAGCCATGGTCATAGGGCTCAGGTCCTGAGAGAGAGAGAGAGAGAGTGAGAGAGAGAGAGAGAGAGAGAGAGAGAGAGAGAGAGAGAGAGAGAGAGAGAGAGAGAGAAAGAGAGAGAGAGAGAGAGAGAGAGAGAGAGAGAGAGAGGGAGAGGGAGAGGGAGAGAGAGAGAGAGAGAGGGAGAGGGAGAGGGAGAGGGAGAGAGAGAGAGAGAGAGTAAATACTTAAATTCACACTGGATACCGAATAAGACAGGAGAAATACTCCAGATATAACAGACTGACCCAAGCCTCCCGACACACAAACTATTGCAGCATAAATACTGGAGGCTGAGACAGGAGGGGTCGGGAGACACTGTGGCCCCGTCCGACGATCCCCCGGACAGGGCCTAACAGGCAGGATATAACCCACTTTGCCAAAGCACAGCCCCCATACCACTAGAGGGATATCTTCAACCACCAACTTACTATCCTGAGACAAGGCCGAGTATAGCCCACGAAGATCTCCCCACGGCACGAACTCGAGGGGGGGCGCCAACCCAGACAGGAAGATCACGTCAGTGACTCAAGCCACTCAAGTGACGCACCCCTCCTAGGGACGGCATGGAAGAGCACCAGTAAGCCAGTGACTCAGCCCCTGTAATAGAGTTAGAGGCAGAGAATCCCAGTGGAGAGAGGGGAACCGGCCAGGCAGAGACAGCAAGGGCGGTTCGTTGCTCCAGTGCCTTTCCGTTCACCTTCACACCCCTGGGCCAGACTAGACTCAATCATAGGACCTACTGAAGAGATGAGTCTTCAATAGAGACTTAAAGGTCGAGACCGAGTCTGCGTCTCTCACATGGATAGGCAGACCATTCCATGAAAATGGAGCTCCATAGGAGAAAGCCCTGCCTCCAGCTGTTTGCTTAGAAATTCTAGGGACAGTAAGGAGGCCTGCGTCTTGTGACCGTAGCGTACGTGTAGGTATGTACGGCAGGACCAAATCTGAAAGATGGTTAGGAGCAAGCCCATGTAATGCTAGGTTAGCAGTAAAACCTTGAAATCAGCCCTAGCCTTAACAGGAAGCCAGTGTAGAAAGGCGAGCACTGGAGTAATATGATCAAATTCTTTGGTTCTAGTCAAGATTCTAGCAGCTGTGTTTATCACTAATTGAAGTTTATTTAGTGCTTTATCTGGGTAGCCGGAAAGTAGAGCATTGCAGTAGTCTAACCTAGAAGTAACAAAAGCATGGATACATTTTTCTGCATCATTTTTGGACAGAAAGTTTCAGATTTTTGCAATGTTACGTAGATGGAAAAAATCTGTCCTTGAAACAATCTTGATATGTTTGTCAAAAGAGGGATCAGGGTCCAGAGTAACGCCGAGGTACTTCACAGTTTTATTTGAGACAACTGTACAACCATCAAGATTAATTGTTCGATTCAACAGAAGATCTCTTTGTTTCTTGGGACCTAGAAAAAGCATCTCTGTTTTGTCCGAGTTTAAAACTAGAAAGTTTGCAGCCATCCACTTCCTTATGTCTGAAACACAGGCTTCTAGCGAGGGCAATTTTGGGGCTTCACCATGTCTCATTGAAATGTACAGCTGTGTGTCATCCGCATAGCAGTGAAAGTTAACATTATGTTTTCGAATGACATCCTCAAGAGGTAAAATATATAGTGAAAACAATAGTGGTCCTAAAACGGAACCTTGAGGAACACCGAAATGTACAGTTGATTTGTCAGAGGACAAACCATTCACAGAGACAAACGGATATCTTTCCGACAGATAAGATCTAAACCAGGCCATAACTTGTCCGTGTAGACCAATTTGGGTTTCCAATCTCTCCAAAAGAACGTGGTGATCGATGGTATCAAAAGCAGCACTAAGGTCTAGGAGCACGAGGACAGATGCAGAGCCTTGGTCTGACGTCATTAAAAGGTAATTTACCACCTTCACAAGTGCAGTCTCAGTGCTATGATGGGGTCTAAAACCAGACTGAAGCATTTCGTATACATTGTTTGTCTTCAGGAAGGCAGTGAGTTGCTGCGCAACAGCTTTTTCAATTTTTTTTGAGAGGAATGGAAGATTCGATATAGGCCGATAGTTTTTTATATTTTCTGGGTCAAGGTTTGGCTTTTTCAAGAGAGGCTTTATTACTGCCACTTTTAGTGAGTTTGGTACACATCCGGTGGATAGAGAGCCATTTATTATGTTCAACATAGGAGGGCCAAGCACAGGAAGCAGCTCTTTCATTAGTTTAGTTGGAATAGGGCCCAGTATGCAGCTTGAAGGTTTAGAGGCCATGATTATTTTCATCATTGTGTCAAGAGATATAGTACTAAAACACTTGAGTGTCTCTCTTGATCCTAGGTCCTGGCCGAGTTGTGCAGACTCAGGACAACTGAGCTTTGGAGGAATACGCAGATTTAAAGAGGAGTCCGTAATTTGCTTTCTAATGATCATGATCTTTTCCTCAAAGAAGTTCATGAATTTATTACTGCTGAAGTGAAAGCCATCCTCCCTTGGGGAATGCTGCTTTTTAGTTAGCTTTGCGACAGTATCAAAAATATATTTCGGATTGTTCTTATTTTCCTCAATTAAGTTGGAAAAATAGGATGATCGAGCAGCAGTGAGGGCTCTTCGATACAGCACGGTACTGTCTTTCCAAGCTAGTCGGAAGACTTCCAGTTTGGTGTGGCGCCATTTCCGTTCCAATTTTCTGGAAGCTTGCTTCAGAGCTCGGGTATTTTCTGTATACCAGGGAGCTAGTTTCTTATGACAAATGTTTTTTAGTTTTTAGGGGTGCAACTGCATCTAGGGTATTGCGCAAGGTTAAATTGAGTTCCTCAGTTAGGCGGTTAACTGATTTTTGTCCTCTGACGTCCTTGGGTAGGCAGAGGGAGTCTGGAAGGGCATCAAGGAATCTTTGGGTTGTCTGAGAATTTATAGCACGACTTTTGATGCTCCTTGGTTGTGGTCTGAGCAGATTATTTGTTGCGATTACAAACGTAATAAAATGGTGGTCCGATAGGATTATGAGGAAAAACTTTAAAATCCACAACATTTATTCCATGGGACAAAACTAGGTCCAGAGTATGACTGTGACAGTGAGTAGGTCCAGAGACATATTGGACAAAACCCACTGAGTCGATGATGGCTCCGAAAGCCTTTTGGAGTGGGTCTGTGGACTTTTCCATGTGAATATTAAAATCACCCAAAATTAGAATATTATCTGCTATGACTACAAGGTCCGATAGGAATTCAGGGAACTCAGTGAGGGACGCTGTATATGGCCCAGGAGGCCTGTAAACAGTAGCTATAAAAAAGTGATTGAGTAGGCTGCATAGATTTCATGACTAGAAGCTCAAAAGACGAAAACGTAGTTTTCTTTTTTGTAAATTGAAATTTGCTATCGTAAATGTTAGCAACAACTCCGCCTTTCTGGGATGCACGGGGGATATGGTCACTAGTGTAACCAGGAGGTGAGGCCTCATTTAACACAGTAAATTCATCAGGCTTAAGCCATGTTTCAGTCAGGCCAATCACATCAAGATTATGATCAGTGATTAGTTCATTGACTATAACTGACTTTGAAGTGAGGGATCTAACATTAAGTAACCCTATTTTGAGATGTGAGGTATCACGATCTCTTTCAATAATGGCAGGAATGGAGGAGGTCTTTATTCTAGTGAGATTGCTAAGGCGAACACTGCCATGTTTAGTTTTGCCCAACCTAGGTCGAGGCACAGACACGGTCTCAATGGGGATAGCTGAGCTGACTACACTGACTGTGCTAGTGGCAGACTCCACTAAGCTGGCTAACAGCCTGCTGCCTGGCCTGCACCCTATTTCATTGTGGAGCTAGAAGAGTTAGAGCCCTGTCTATGTTGGTAGATTAGATGAGAGCACCCCTCCAGCTAGGATGGAGTTAGTCACTCCTCAACAGGCCAGGCTTGGTCCTGTTTGTGGGTGAGTCCCAGAAAGATGGCCAATTATCTACAAATTCTATATTTTGGGAGGGGCAGAAAACCGTTTTCAACCAGCGATTGAGTTGTGAGACTCTGCTGTAAAGCTCATCACTCCCCCTAACTGGGAGGGGGCCAGAGACAATTAATCGATGCCGACACATCTTTCTAGCTGATTTACAGGCTGAAGCTATGTTGCGCTTGGTGACCTCTGACTGTTTCATCCTAACATCGTTGGTGCCGACGTGGATACCAATATCTCTATACTCTCTACACTCGCCAGTTTTAGCTTTAGCCAGCACCATCTTCAGATTAGCCTTAACGTCGGTAGCCCTGCCCCCTGGTAAACAGTGTATGATCTCTGGATGATTCGTTTTAAGTCTAATTCTGTGGGTAATGGAGTCGCCAATGACTAGGGTTTTCAATTTGTCAGAGCTAATGATGGGAAGCTTCAATGTCACGACTCCCACCGAAGGTGGCTCCTCTTCCTGTTCGGGCGGCGCTCGGCGGTCGTCGTCACCGTTCTACTAGCTGCCACCGATCCCTTTTTCCCTTTTCTGTTGTTTTTGTCTTATTGGTTACACCTGTTTCTTGTTTATGTTTTAGTTGGGCTATTTAAGCCGGTATGCCCGCCTGCTCTTTGTGCGGGCTTATTTTTCCTCTGTTCATGTTTGTGGTTGTGCGATTTCCTTTGTTTTTCCTCCGGACTGGTTGGGTCCTGGTTTTGGGCCGGTCTTGTTATTTGCGCCTGGTGTTTTGGCGTGACCATTTCCCCTGCGCCGGAATAAAACATTGTCCTTTACCCTCTGCTTCCTGCGCCTGACTCCGCACCCACTACGCATAGATTGCATGACATTCAATAACAGCATCAATAACATCCAACACACTGAGAAACAACCAGACGTATTGTTTGTGTGTGTGAGTGTGAGTGTGTGTGTACTGTATCATGTACAGTGTGCATCCTATCCCCCTACGTGGCCAGTCGGTACTCTCTGTCCTCCAATGGAAGGAGGTAACTGGATGCACATGACTGAACTACTATTGCGGCGCGCATGCTGTCAATCTTTCAAGCTGTGATTTAGATTTACAGCCTCCCTGTGACCTTATGGGAGGTTTAAAACAACACACCTCACAGGCCGCCATTATGAAGCCATAGACTTCCTTCCCAGGCAGGCAGTGGCACAATCCACCACTCATACCCATTCTGCTCCCCCTTTCCTGGGGCTGGAGAGAGAGGCACAACAGGCCACAGCCTTTTCCAGCCCGCTTTACACTAATTGGATCAGTGGATCTTTTTGAGACCTTTGAGTAGGCATTCAGAGAATGGCACTCTCATGTTTCCAACAATGATTTCTGTGACATTTGATCTACAAACTCTATTAAACACTGTATGACACAATTTCTCGTTGGACATTTGGTGCAGAATTTTCTTGGGCAATGAAGAAATAACAAGTATGCACTCGAGGTGTGAGTGAATAACACATTCATTAACAACTGTCATCTCTGCAATCCCACAGTCCACATTTTAAAAAGGATAGTATAAAAAACATACAAATGCATACATAAACAAAAACACAGAATAAACAGTAAATAAAATAAATTGAAGACATGCTCCAGTACTTTGGAGACTAGTAAGTAACCTGGACGTGTCAATGTGTAGTTCATACATGCATAATCTATGAGGAGAACTACTGTCTAGCCTCAATTAGCCATGAAATCCATTTCCTGTGTATCAAGATGCAATGCTGACTGAGTATAGGATACATACACGGGGGGGGGGGGGGGGGGGGGGAGTTGTACCCTATGAGGTCAGGACTACTTATGGTTTTCTGTTCTACCTGATAATGAATTGCACACACCTTGGTGTCCCAGCTCTATATCAATCGCATATTAGGGGAAGAATGGGGGGAAAAAGCAGTGAAACTGGTTTCAAGGTCCAGATTTGAATTTGCACCGTCTCTCAATAGTCTGTAGACATGTCCAGACATTCACAGAGACTAGGCTACTCCCCGAAGTCTATACTCTCTATACCACCTCCTCCTGGGCCAGTAGTTCCATTCCAACAACCCACCCATCTATTCATCAATTCACTGATTAGAAATCCATTCACACGTTATCCTCCATGATGGGCTTTAGATCACATGCAACTGACACTGCCTTGTCTCTCAATGAATTTGATGCTTTTCTAACAGTCTTCTGGGTAACACTTTACTTTATAGGGGGGGTACACATTATACACTCATGAAACCAGTCATAACACCTTTATGGGTGTTGCTGTATCATTCATGACAACCTTCACGACTCTTTATTCAACAACATTCATAAGGGGTTTTGAGTATGAAGGTTGTTGTGAATGATACTACAACATTCATAAGGGGTTTTGAGTATGAAGGTTGTTGTGAATGATACTACAACATTCATAAGGGGTTTTGAGTATGAAGGTTGTTGTGAATGATACTACAACATTCATGAAGGGATCGTGGTTTCATAACGGTGTTATGAATGCCTTAAGTACACCCACCATAGTAAACTGTTACCGCTATCCCTCCACCTCCCATCTCTCTCCCTCTATAATCAACACCTGAGTAAATCACCAGCGAGGCTGATCTTATTTGCTAGTTGCCAGTGACAACAGGGGAGAGCCGTCTGTTGGTCCGGAGCTGCCCCAGTGGACCCTGGGAGAAGAGAGGAGGAGAGACGAAGGGGATGTTAGTGTTTCTTCCATGTATCGAGCCGTCCCCTCATCTGTCAGACGTGTTTTTCTCCTATGCTGGCAACGTATGTGGAAATGGGGATGATGGGAGATGGAGAGAAGCCATTGGGAGAATGGGATTGTGGAATAAATGGATTGGAATGAGACAGGGGAGATGTTGCCTCCCTTTTACATTCTTACTTAGGCTATTATATCAGTCTCTTTCAGTTACTGCAACTCTCAATTCTTCATGTTGCCTGTATTCCCCAGTCATACTTTCTAAAATCATTCACTCAACACACCACCTACAGTCCTGCACCACCAAATGATTAACCGATCCACCAATTTCCATATCCTAAAATTAATCTAGAGGGACTGACCTTCTCTCAGACGGTTAATAATAGCTTACCTTACTGTCATTCTTCAAGTTATTTGGGCTGTGGTCTAGGTAGGAGACATTGAGAGGAAAGGGCAGAGACTAAACAGATTCACAGAATGTCTAGTGCTATTGCCAAAGAGAATGATTCAACAACAACAATATCTGTGATGATGGAGTATCAGGCCTCATTTATTATGGAAAGGCCTAAATCACGACATACCTTGGTGCCAAATTACAATAGCTTCTTGAAGGCAAGGGTTGTACAACGTATAATTTGGTGAAATCACCAGTTGCACTTTTTGTGAGACTTTTTGTGAGACTTTCCTCGCACATAGCACGTAGCTATGACCCCAGTGAAATGGTCTTCTCACCTCTGCCTGCTCAAATGTTGTTTTATAGTGTCACAGACAAATTAGTGGTGGACGTCTAGAAAGGTCCTACCTGTCACATTTTTCAAGATGATCAATAAAATAGATGTGATGTCTAATCATATACTTTTGGGGATCGAGTGATATGATTGGTCCTCCACACTAGAGCAGGGTGGGCCGTTGAGAGCTGAAAAGTAACTAGCTAATCAAATCAACAACAAAACCTTTTTGGAGTGCAAAACTCTACACATACGTGAGGCCCTCCAGGAACAGGAACAGGAACTGATCTATGAAGTCCAAATCCAAATAATGTGACATCACACACGGATGAGAGTGGAGGTGCAAACTAAAGCACTCCTCTCACCACTCTTGGGTTTATGGTTACAGCATATCAACATGCCTAGTAGATTCCCTCTCCTTTGCATTGTGCATTTGTCTCTCTTCTTTCTCACTGTCCATGTCCTTTGTATCTGTCTGTCAGTTGATGCGGCGAAGCTGTAGTCAGGTGACCCTCTTGGTCGCCACATCGCGTTACGCAAGCTCTATCCCTGTGGCTCCGCCCTCACTACAAGCCAGGCTCCTCCTCTTCCTGAGCCAGCATTTCCATGACATCGAGACTCTCCTCAGCTGGAACTTCTGGTTCAAGAACCGAGGTCTACGTCAGAAGAATTTGTATGTGTAACAGGAAAACACACAGATTATTCTAGCTACATGCATTTCTATCAGCACGCCATGGTCTAAGATTAATGTGTGTTATCTTCCGGTCCCAAATCGTTCCCTATCCCTCCCCCTTGCGCATTACCCTTCAATGCACGATCTGTAAGGCGTTGGTGAGCAAAATGGTGGACGCTCCAACGCTGCTTTTTCTATCCAGACCCTTTAGATCTGCATGCAATGAAGGGTTAGGGCTAAGGCGAATGTGTAGGGAGCGAAGTGGAACTGACTGTCCCAACTCCATAAACATTGCCCTCAGCCCAGCCCCTGTTTCTTTACCCTCACAGTTTCTATGGTTACACCCAGCAGAACTATGTGGACAACGTTGCAGCTGCTTATTACATCCTTAGCCTCAAGGGAGGATTCAGGTAACTGTTATGCCATTTTGGGCTGCCCATAACTGCCTGTTCATGCCCCCTTTTTGACCTGTTGGTGAGTATTAGTGTGCTTTTTTTGTCGTGCATTTGGATGTTTTTTGTTGTTGTTCTATTTGCTGATCACTGTGTCGCTCACTTGTTGTTAGTGATGACTAGTCTGTTGTCCCTCCAAGTTTGCATGACAGTCAGAGTGGTTCCGATCAGACAGAGGAGGGAAGTTCAACTGGGATATCATGAACCGCCGGGACAGCGCCATAGAGGAAGTGGATGTCAGCAACACACTCATTAACTACACAGGCCTGGAAAACCTGGGTACATACCACTTTATTCATGTCTGGGGGGTGGGGATTTGTATTTATTTTACAATGCAGGATCAATAAGCAAGTTACCCTTCATAAATATTCATGGGTAACTTTGCATTTTGGTTTATATGTATTTTTATTTATGTACAGTCGTGGCCAAAAGTTTTGAGAATGACACAAATATTAATTTTCATAAAGTCTGCTGCCTCAGTTTGTATGATGGCAATTTACATATACTCCAGAATGTTATGAAGAGTGATCAGATGAATTGTAATTAATTGCAAAGGCCCTCTTCGCCATGCAAATGAACTGAATCCCTAAAAAACATGGCCACTGCATTTCAGCCCTGCCACAAAAGGACCAGCTGACATCATGTCAGTGATTCTCTAGTTAACACAGGTGTGAGTGTTGACGAGGACAAGGCTGGAGATCACTCTGTCATGCTGATTGAGTTCGATAAACAGACTGGAAGCTTCAAAAGGAGGGTGGTGCTTGGAATCATTGTTCTTCCTCTGTCAACCATGGTTGCCTGCAAGGAAACACGTGCCGTCATCATTGCTTTGCACATAAAGGGCTTCACGGGCAAGGATATTGCTGCCAGTAAGATTGCACCTAAATCAACCATTTATCGGATCATCAAGAACTTCAAGGAGAGCGGTTCAATTGTTGTGAAGAAGGCTTCAGGGCGCCCAAGAAAGTCCAGCAAGCGCCAGGACCGTCTCCTAAAGTTGATTTAGCTGCGGGATCGGGGCACAACCAGTACAGAGCTAGCTCAGGAATGGCAGCAGGCAGGTGTGAGTGCATCTGCACGCACAGTGAGGCGAAGATTTTGGAGGATGGCCTGTTGTTAAGAAGGGCAGCAAAGAAGCCACTTCTCTCCAGGGAAAACATCAGGGACAGACTGATATTCTGCAAAAGGTACAGGGATTGGACTGCTGAGGACTGGGGTAAAGTCATTTTCTCTGATGAATCCCCTTTACGATTGTTTGGGGCACCCAGGAAAAAAGCTTGTCTGGAGAAGACAAGGTGAGCGCTACCATCAGTCCTGTGTCATGCCAACAGTAAAGCATCCTGAGACCATTCATGTGTGGGGTTGCTTCTCAGCCAAGGGAGTGGGCTCACTCACACTTTTGCCTAAGAACACAGCCATGAATAAAGAATGGTACCAACACATCCTCCGAGAGCAACTTCGCCCAACCATCCAGGAACAGTTTGGTGACAAACAATGCCATTTCCAGCATGATGGTGCACCTTGCCATAAGTGGCTCGGGGGAACAAAACATCGATATTTTGGGTCCATGGCCAATAAACTTCCCAGACCTTAATCCCATTGAGAACTTGTGGTCAATCCTCAAGAGGCGGGTGGACAAACAAAAATCCATAAATTCTGAAAAACTCCAAGCATTGATTATGCAAGAATGGGCTGCCATCAGTCAGGATGTGGCCCAGAAGTTTATTGACAGCATGCCAGGGCGGATTGCAGAGGTCTTGAAAAAGAAGGGTCAGCACTGCAAATATTGACTCTTTGCATCAACTTCATATAATTGTCAATAAAAGCCTTTGACACTTATGAAATGCTTGTAATTATACTTCAGTATTCCATAGTAACATCTGACAAAAATATCTAAAGACACTGAAGCAGAAAACTTTGTGGAAGTTAATATTTGTGTTATTCTCAAAACTTTTGGCCACTACTGTACCCTATGCCAGTGGTATTCAACCTGTTTTCCCACAGGTTTTTTTAAAACAATAAATAACAGTTGGGAGTATTAATGGTATTATACGAAATGTTACATTACTTTTCACAATGAAAATTGATTCAAAAAATTATAATAGGCCTTTATTCTGTTACATTCACTGATAAAATGTACTCTAAATTTGACCGCATGATTTTATGTTAAAAAGTTATACGACTCTGCGGATGGTGGTCCTCAAGCTTTCGGCAGTGATTTGGTGATCCCCGGAATGGAAAAGTTTGTGAACCACTGCTCTGTGCTGTAAAACGTAACTCCTTTTTTCTCTTCTCTCTCTCTCTCTCTCTCTCTCTCTCTCTCTCTCTCTCTCTCTCTCTCTCTCTCTCTCTCTCTCTCTCTCTCTCTCTCTCTCTCTCTCTCTCTCTCTCTCTCTCTCTCTCTCTCTCTCTCTCTCTCTCTCTCTCTCATTGATACAGCTGGGGCTGCTTACTCTCTCTGTGAGTGGCTGCGCTGTGGTGGATGACTGGTTCCTGTCCCGCCTCCATATCTCCCAGGACACCCTGGAGGAGCTGGACATTTCCAACTGTCCCTGAATCTCTATGGGGGGCCTGGCCACACTGCAGAAGCTGAGGTACACTCACCCACTCGCTTCGTCCTTAAAATGTATTGGAGGAAAAAAATACAAGGTCCCTCTCTTTGGACCTTCTCCTCCCATGTGTTTTGAGAAGAAGGTGAGGAGAGAGGACACAAGGAATCAAGGGAAGATTCATTGAGAAAGAGACAAAATCACTCAAATGTCCATGCACCTCCTCATGGCAGTTGCCTAAGATATATTAGCATATGTATATATAGGGGTCAATGGACTCCTTAACTTCATTAATTGATACACAAGAGGAAGAGAAGGAAGGTTTGTATCAGGGGTCTGCGGTGGCTGGATGTGTCCTCCCTCCCCAGGCTCCAGAACCCTGGGCTGGTCGCCATCCTGCTGGAGGAGATGCTTCCTCACTGCCATGTTACTGCTGTTGTGTACGACCACAGCCTGACCTACAGCCCCACACAGACAGACTCCCGGACACGGATAGAGGCCTAGACACAGATAAAGTCAGGACCTCAAAGACAGACTAGAGAAGTGGAGAGGCACAATTAAATTTGGGCATGGTGACAAATGCACATACAAGCAGTCTGATCGTATTCACTCTCTTTCTGTCTCTTTAACTAACACTCACACAGACAAACAGGCTGGGAGGGATGCCAATTTAGTTTGTGATGTAGAACCTCACTGATGAAAAAAATCAAAATGCACAGATAAGTGTTTTACTTATTTGTTGAGCATCATTGTCCTCCTTAAGCAATCAAAATTACCTGGAATGCAAGTGATAGTCCCAAAAAGCACAAACCAGATGGGATGGCGTATCGTTGCAGAATGCTGTTGTAGCCATGCTGATTAAGTGTGCCTTGAATTCTAAATAAATCACAGACATGTCATCAGCAAAGCACCATCACACCTCCAAGCTTCACGGTGGAAACCACACATGCATTGATCATCCGTTCACCTACTCTGTGTCTCACAAAGACACAGCTGTTGGAACCAAAAATCTCAAATTTGGACTCATCAGACCAAAGGACAGATTTCCACCGGTCTAATGTCCATTGCTCATGTTTCTTGGCCCAAGCAAGTCTCTTCTTATTGGTGTCTTTTAGTAGTGGTTTCTTTGCAGCAATTTGACCATGAAGGCCTGATTCACGCATTCTCCTCTGGGAAGCATTTGGGATGTCATTTCTGAGGCTGGTAACTCTAATGAACTTATCCTCTGCAGCAGAGGTAACTCTGGGTCTTCCTTTCATGTGGCGATCCTCATTAGAGACAGTTTTATCATAGCGTTGATGGTTTTTGCGACTGCACTTGAAGAAACTTTCAATGTTTTAGAAATGTTCTGTATTGACTGAACTTCATATCTTAAAGTATTAATGGACTGTCATTTCTCTTTGCTTATTTGAGCTGTTCTTGGCATAATATGGACTTGGTCTTTTACCAAATAGGGCTATCTTGTGTATACCAACCCTACCTTGTCACAACACAACTGACTGGCTCAAACTCGTTAAGAAGGAAAGAAATTACACTAATGAACTTTTAAGGCACACCTAAATTGAAATGCATTCCAGGTGACTACCTCATGAATCTGGTTGAGAGAATGCCAAGAGTGTGCAAAGCTGTCATCAAGGTAAAGGGTGGCTACTTTGAAGAATCTCAAATATAATTTGATTTGTTTAACACTTTTTTGATTACTACATGATTCTATATGTGTTATTTAATAGTTTTGATATCTTCACTATTATTCTACAATGTAGAACATAGTAAAAATAAAGAAAAACCCTGGAATGAGTAGGTGTGGTACTGTATATATGATGATGGTACGGATTATTATTATACATTGTATTGGTGACGCAATTAAATATTTATTTGTAAAGTATGCTTCGTGTTGTACATCTGGATCAATACAGACATTTATAGAGCAGACACAGAAAACCAAATGGACAGATGTTATGGTTAGCATTTTAAAACGTGTGTGAATCTTATTAACTATAAGTGAGGGATGTAAATCCTATAATCCTTTGAGACTGAAGAGTGGAGAGGAGACCTTAAAGGTGCGGTTGAATAATAGGAATAACCATTCAAGAGGTAAACAGAGGGATGAACATATTTTGTAGATTGAGGTAATTGTGTATTAACTACATGATATACTGTTGCAATCATACTGTAACAAAAAAATGCTGTCATGAGCTCATGCTTAAACTACTTCTGCAGGTACATATAACCATATTGAGTCATCTCAGTGATATTATTTGCTTATCTTTGCTAAATGATGACAATGTAACCGATTGTGTTTTACTTGCACGATACAAAACAGCTCGGTTAATATATAAATCCAACCGCGATCTGCAAAAGTAGGGCAACGCGTGCGCATGTGCTTGTTTCTTGTTGGAATAGTTCTTATGCGGAAGTTAGCAACACGGAATTAATTCGCGACGGACAACAACAATCATATCGCAACTGTACGAATCAACTTGCATATTTAGCAAGTTAAGTTAAACAAACGGGAGCAACACACACAATAGCATACACATCTGTGTAGGATTAGTCTAGACGAATAAATGTCTGATGTACCAGGTATACCTTTTTTCATCTTGGACTGGCCTTTGCTTGAAAATTAAGTGGAGCCAGCCAGCTAGCTAATGTAGCTTGCTAGCTAGCTGCCTAGGTAAAGCTAGTCAACTAAAGCGTTCAGCATTGTGGTTAGCTACTTGTAAATAGTAACATGACATGGATTTGTTTCGTATTTTCCAGAATCTTCTAACCGAGAAGAGGTCGAGGACAACACCCCTGAACCAGAGGTAAGAAATACTACATCTGTGGTTAGGAATTGTCAGTGTGTGTGCATGCCTTGCCCTATGAATGGATACCTGGCTGGCTAACGTTAGCCAATAACTAGCTAGTAGCTAGTTGTCACGACTAGTTTGTCAGGCACACGGTTAGTAGAGAACCTGTCATGACTTGTCACCAATCGTAGACTGTGTATTCTGCATCCATTGACATGTTGACACACCGACACTGTATTGGCATGCAATACAATGTATAGCTTCTTATGATGTGCATAAAACCAAGCAAGGATTATATTGTAATGTTCTTGATCAAACTAATGTTTCCATGTTTACACTGAATTTCCTCATGATTTCTGCTAGGAGCAGTCAGACGATAGCAGTGACGACGGCGAAGCATCAGGGGACACAGAGAGTAGGTGTCAAAAACCTCAAGGTTTTGCTGTCAACACCAAAGTCTCATATTTTCATCAGAATAATTATTTGTTTATTTCGTACAGTGGATTTCCTGCGCAATCTCTTCTCTAAAACCTTGGGCATATCTGGAGAGAAGGTTTTGGATGAGCTGACTCTTGAGGGGGTGGCCAGTTACATACAGAGTGGCAAATGTGAGTATATTATTAATTTCTAACCCAGTGTGTACACATTTCATGTAGGGGTTGATGATTATGTAGCCCAGCAAACAGTGCATCTGTCAGCATCTAGGTCTAGTGTACATGTGCCATTAGTCAACACAAGAAAATAGACTGTATTAGGAATAACATCATCTGTCTAGCCTGAGGCCATATAATTTGCTGAACAACATACCAATATTTAAGTATGTTACTACAACTACCTGACTATGTGATACTGCTTCATTGGTTAACAAACGGTACAATCCAGGAAGTTAAAGGATTCTCTCTGCTCCTCTATCCTCCACAGGCAAAAACATAATCTGTATGGTGGGGGCAGGGATCTCTACATGTGAGTAACTCCCCTCTTCCATAACTGTGGGCTGAACATAACATAATTAGTCTAGGCCTGTTTTGTTGGACAAATAAGACACTTAGCCCAAATACAAATAGATTTCCCTCTAAATTGTGTGTATAATGTACCCACCGCTTTTGTGATGATGACACTGCCCCTCTGTCCCCCTCAGCGGCTGGGATCCCTGACTTCCGCTCCCCAGACACGGGGCTCTATGCTAACCTGCAGAAGTACAGCTTGCCATACCCTGAGGCTATCTTCCAGATAGACTACTTTAAGGTCTGAAACTTTCTGTCGGATTCTTTTGGCTTAAGAAAGTAATTAGCTTGCTACACTAACGATCTGCACAGATTATTTTGTTCTTTGCTGCTATCACCACTCAAGATTTACCTCTTTCTATATCAGAAACACCCTGAGCCCTTCTTTGCCCTGGCCAGGGAGCTGTACCCAGGACAATTTAAGGTAGGATCTAGCTTATTTTCTGGCCTTTCATTTTCTTAACTTAATTTCCTGAATTGTGCAGTAGGTGCCTGTGTATTTTTAGGTATCACTAACAGCATTGTTGTTGTATGTTAAGCCCACTGTATGTCACTACTTCATCAAGTTGCTGAAGGACAAGGGGCTACTCAAACGCTGCTACTCACAGGTTCGGTATTCTTTCATATCCTTTGTTCTGTGTCTGACTTAGTCACCTACAGCCTGTATTGAAGTGTTATTGGGGTCGTCCATTTCTGCCTGTGCAGAATATTGACACCCTGGAACGTGTAGCAGGACTGGAGGGAGAGGACCTGATTGAAGCCCATGGCACCTTCTACACCTCACACTGTGTCAGCTTTATGTGCCGCAAAGAGTACGACTTGGACTGGATGAAAGGTTAGTGTATGTGGTACGGTAATATCTAACTGGGGTGGTTTAACAAAACGCTGTTATACCACCTAGGCAGACACTCATTTACATGGATATGCTAATTAAGTTGTCACTTAAAAGGAGGTGTTCGTGCTATTAAAATAAGTGTTGCATTCTAATCTTGTTTACCTCTGACCCGCAGAGAAAATCTTCTCGGATGACATCCCCAAATGTGACAAGTGCAGCAATCTGGTGAAACCAGGTGAGTGACTGCCTTGTCATTTCCTTTTACTTCTTATCCCTCCTTACTTGAATATGCTCTCTCCCTTTTCAGTTCCTTATAGTTCAAAGTTCATACCTGTTTATTACACTTTCTTTGTAAAATACTTGATTTCTCCTTGTTCTCCATTTTCAGATATTGTTTTCTTTGGTGAGAATCTACCGAAGAGGTTCTTCACCTCAATGACCGTGGTGAGTGTGGTCTGGGTGTTGACTTGATAGACTACTTAGGTGCCTCTGTCTTTTCCATGAATGTGCAGATTTGAGTGTGTACACCCTTAATGAAGTGATGAACCATAATGAAAGGCACAGTACTGGTTCCTGTTACCGTCGTCTCCTGTTTCTTTTCTCCTCCAGGACTTTCCTCGCTGTGATCTGCTGATTATAATGGGGACCTCCCTGCAGGTTCAGCCCTTTGCTGCTCTGGTTGGCAGGTGAGTCTTTCTGTCTGACTCTTCACAGAACCATGATTATAATGTTATCTGATAGACTACTATATTGGTATAGTGTTGCGTTTCAACATTTGTCCTCTTCAGCCATGTACTCAAGCATCAACAAGCTCATAAATGGTGTGTGATGGAATATATGTTTGTGTTTGCAGGGTTTCAAACAGCTGCCCCAGACTACTCATTAACCTGGAGAAAGCAGGCGGTGTAAGTCCTCTGTCCTGTCCCTCTGGATTTGCATTAGACTTTCCTTCCTCTATCCACCTCTGTATTTTAATGTGTATATCTGTCTGTCTGCGTCTCCCTGTAGGCAGATCCTCTATTAGGGATGATTGGTATTGGCGGAGGGATGGACTTTGACTCAGCGAAAGCATACAGGCGAGAAGCTATCACTTTCACTTGAACTACAGTGATAATGATGATGGTGGAGATGGTGTTGGAAGTTTTGCTGATGAATATTAATTGGTTATGATTTGTCTCTCTCAGGGATGTGGCTCATATTAGTACATGTGATGATGGATGCTTGGCACTTGCTGAGCTACTGGGATGGAAGGTAAATATACTGTACATGCTTAGTAAATACCCATATTCTATGGACCCATTCGTGATAAGAGTGAGACAGAGATGGTTGAATTCGATGAAAGTTCTTGAAATCTTAAAGTAGTCTTTTTTTCTTCTCTTTTTCGCTCACCATTCTCACTCTCCCTCTCTCCATTATCTCTCTTTCTCCAAGGTGGAGCTGGAAGAGATGGTGAAACGGGAGCATGAGAAGATTAACAGCAAAGCCGAAGAGAAACAGACAAATCAGAGCTCTGGAGCTGCAGGGAAGGCGGAGTCAGGGAAGGCGGAGTCAGGGAAGGCGGAGTCAGGGAAGGCGGAGTCAGGGAAGGCGGAGTCAGGGAAGGCGGAGTCAGGGAAGGCGGAGTCAGGGAAGGCGGAGTCAGGGAAGGCGGAGTCAGGGAAGGCGGAGTCAGGGAAGGCGGAGTCAGGGAAGGCGGAGTCAGGGAAGGCGGAGTCAGGGAAGGCGGAGTCAGGGAAGGCGGAGTCAGGGAAGGCGGAGTCAGGGAAGGCGGAGGTAGAATAACTAATGAGAGACCGGCCGGCTCCAACCCATCACTTGGCTTCAGTCTGGAAGCAGAGTTCCATACATTAACCTGGACTGTGCTCTACTGTCTGTTTTGGATTTTCTCCCTTTAGTTTGCACTTTACTAACTTCTCTCTCCTCTCCAACCTCTGTTTGACATAAACCCACCTCCTGACTCCTACTGTGTGTATTGGTCTGTCTTTTGACAGTTCCCACAGATGGAGTTTATAGCAATACACACTAGAATGATCATACTTTTCCTTCTGAGGGAGAGACCTACAGACACTGAGCTGTCAGCATGCCAACTAGCTCTGTTGAGTCATATAGTTGATGATTTTAGACTGAAATGACAAAGTATAGAGGGCATGGCAGGGTAACAAAGATGATGAATATCTGATTCATCTGCTGATGCAGTGACATAACTACTGTAAATAAAATGGGGGAAAAAGTATAATATAGCATTTTATGACTTACTATTTATAATCAATTCTAATTATGGATTTGTTTTTCATGACATTGCTTTCTGTGCTCCTTGTTTCTATCAATTGTTTGAATATAATTATTTTTAACAATATGTTTTAATCTATTAAGCGTACCTGTGACATTTAGTTTCTCTACTTCCTGTAGCTGTTGGTGTAGGACGGTTTCTATTTCAGCACAAATGATGCAGCAGGAAGTTACCACAGTGGTGTGAGATGATGTCGCAGTACATCTCTGGTGTTGACCAAATGCAACTCGATGCTTTCTAAAAGGTTGCGTGTGATACAAGTAAAAACACAAAATAAAGTGTCAGTCTCCCGCTGAATTTGATATTTTTCATACACATACAGTACATTTAACCATTGAGCTCAAACACAGCTGGTGCAACTGATGTTGATTGGTACAATTGATGTTGTCTGTGACAGGGTGCATGGTTTGTTTATATGTAGAGGGTATTGTACCCATTATTTGAACAGAAAATGCTGTTGTACACTTACACTTAGAATTCCATCTTTTATTCACCATCTCACACCATCTCACCCACCATACTCACACCACTTCCCTGACTCAGCTTTTAAATGGCAGTGACTGTGAATCCATTTTGTCTGTGTTTTCACCTCTATAAAGTGCAACACACAGATTTGTCTGTGAGTAAAAGAGAGGGAGATCAGTATTATTCAGGTCTTGAGAAAAAAAGGCTAAGCAGACTCATTTCTTTCTATGTTAAATGTGTTAGCAAGGTTAACCACGTGGGGGGGGTGGGAGATGGAGGAGGAGAGAATGAGAAAACAAAAATAAGTTGAGAACTTGTGAGCAAGTGAAAGTGCAACATCAAATGTCAAGGTGTGTAGTCGAGTGTGGTAGAGGCAGGTAAAGCGTCGACACAATATATACTTCTGACGGAACAGCGAAATGCTATGTTGCTAAGGTACGAAGTCTGCATTAGGATTTTTTTTACCCTGTAATTTTTCACCAATAAGATAAATTGTTGAGCAACGTAGTTAGAATGTGAAAGGACAATCTGTTGGCACAAGGTTACAACATGAAGAGATCTGTGGAGTTTCTGTCAGGCTGAAGGGAAGCCACAAAGTCACAGCTACTTTGAAAACAGCCATATAGGGCCTATTAACAGTAAGTAACCCTTTTTAATGACAAAATAATGTATTTTGGGTGAACTATCCCTTTAAATGTGTGTTGAAGAAGGATGTAATCACTCTTCTATTCCAGAATAACTTTTTCAAATGGCAATTTTTTTCTAATGTTCTTTAAAAAAAATCTTTAATGTTGATATATTGGATTTAATCGTAATCTATTTGCGGTTGGCATACACTAAACATTCTGTACAACTATGTTTCTGTGGTATCCTCTTTAGTCTGGGATGATGAGGGGACTGGAAGATCAGGATAAGAAGGATGACTCTCACAGGTGAGGATCTTTTCTCCACCCCATGGATGGGACCTACTCGGGGTATAGATCTCAGTTTTATACAAGCTCTGTGGCGGTTTCCAGGACACTGATTAAACGTCGTCCTGGATTAAAAGGCATTTTAAATCTTACTTGCTTTTTAGTACAGGACTAGGCTGGTAAACCGCCCCTGTATGCTGTAACAGCATATTATGGAGCCTCTAATTACCCCTTGTTGTGCCAATGTCTCTAGAGGTGTGAGTGGCACGGTGAGGACAGAGAATGAGGTTACTGATGGAGTTTCAAGGAGGACCCTGACCCTGCTAGACAGGTTGCGACTGTGTCAGGACGCCTGGGCCCCTGGGGGCCCCTGGGATAGAGACGGTGCCCATGCTGCCCTCTGGGGCCGGCCTGCTGGGGTGAGTTCCCCCCACTACCCTCAACCATGAGGTCAGATAGTAGATAGTGGCATGGACCTACACAGTGTGTGTCCGTCCCAAATGGCACCCTATACCATATATAGTGCACTACTTTTGACCAGGGCCCATATGGCTCTGGACAAAAGTAGGGCACTATGTAGGGAATAGGCTGCCATTTGGGACGGCCACACACTGTAGGTCCATGCCACTACCTACTATCTGACCTCATGGTTGACCTCTCTGTATTCAGGCCCTTAGGCCTATCCTCCAGGTGACCGTGGTACATTAGGTTAGCATGTGGACAGGCTGCGATATTACAGATGAAATGGAAGCAGGCACTTACAGCATGTCGAGTTGCACTTGTAGTTCTCCTTACTTTGCATAAAAGCAAATTAATGCAGAAGTGTTGCATGTGTGAGAGAGTAAGAGAGGAGAGATACAGATGGACTGAAAGAAAGAGGAGCAAACTGAGTAGTGGCGTAGAAGTTGATCGATGCAGAAAATATTTTCGGTTTGCTAAAGAACCCCAGCTATCCTAAGGAACCTTTCTTAACAAGATCAGCCTCTGTGACAAGTGAGTACGGTGAGACAATGGGGATCTAGTATCTGGATACAGCATCCTATTACACTTTAAAAACGACTGTATGTCAGGGTTTAGGTTGAATTGGTGGGATAAGAAAAGCACTTTAACAACGTTTTTTCCCCCCAACACATTATCCATGTGGATAGGCAGTAGCACTGTAAGAACGAGCAACACTTAACATGTTATTCTTGACTTTTTCTAAATGTTGTTGTGTTACAGCCTGAATTTAAAATTGATTCAATTGAGATTTTTTTTGTCACTGGCCTTCACACAATACCCCATAGTGTCATAGTGGAATTGTGTTTTTTGACATTTTTACATAAGCGCTGAAATGTCTTGAGTCAATATGTATTCAACCCCTTTGTTATGACAAACCTAAATAAGTTCAGGAGTAAACATTTTCTTTACAAGTCACTTAATAAGTTGCATGAACTCACTGTGTGTGCAATAATAGTGTTTAACATGATTTTTGAATGACTTCCTCATCTCTGTACCCCACACACACAATTATATGTAATTTCAAACATAGTTTCAACCATAAAGACCAGGGAGGTGCCCTCGCAAAGAAGAACACTTATTGGTAGATGTGTAAAAATAAAAAAGCAGACATTGAATATCCCTTTGAGAATGGTGAAGTTATTAATTAAACTTTGGATGGTGTATCAATACACCTAGTCACTACAAAGATACAGGTGTACTTCCTAACTCACTTGCCGTAGAGGAAGGAAACGGCTCAGGGATTTCACCATGAGGCCAATGGTGACTTTAAAACAGTTACAGAGTTTAATGGCTGTGATAGGAGAAAACTGAGGATGGATCAACAACATTGCAGTTACTCCACAATACTAACCTAAATGACAGTGAAAAGTATTAAAAAACATGCATATTTTTTGCTACAAAGCACTAAAGTAATACTGCAAAACATGTGACAAAGCAATTCACTTTGTCCTGAATAAAAAGTGTTATGTTTGGGGCAAATCCAACACAACATATTACTGAGTAGCACTCTCCATATTTCCAAGCATAGTGATGGCTGCATCATGTTATGGGTATGCTTGTAATCGTTAAGGTCTGAGGAGTTTTTCAGGATAAAAAAAGAAAAGGAATGGCGCTAAGCACAGGCAAAATACTAGAGGGAAACCTGGTTCAGTCTACTTTCCATCAGACACTGAGAGATGAATTCACCTTTCAGCAGGACAATAACCTAAAACACAAAGCCAAATCTATACTGGAGTTGCTTACCCCGAGAAGACATCAATTGTTCCTGAGTGACCGTGTTACAGTTTTGATTGAAGTCTATTAGAAAATCTACGGCAAGGCTTGAAAATGGTTGTCTAGCAATAATCAACAACCAATTTGACAGAGCTTGAAGAATTTTGAAAATAATAAGTGGCAAATGTTGCACAATCCCAGTGTGGAAAGCTCTTAGAGGCTTACCCAGAAAGACTCACAGTTGTTATCGCTGCCAAAGGTGCTTCTACAAAGTATTGACTCAGGGGTGTGAATACCTATGTAAATTTAATACTTCAATATTTCATTTTCAATAAATGTGCAAAAATATTTTTAAACATGTTTTCACTTTGTCATTATGGGGTATCGTGAGAATATATTTAAGCAATAAGGCACGAGGGGTGTGGTATATGGCCAATATACCACGGCTAAGGGCTGTTCTTATTCATGACGCAACGCGGAGTGCCTGGACACAGCCATTAGCCATGGTATATTGGTCATATACCACAACCCCCCGAGGTGCCTTATTGCTATTATAAACTGGTTACCAACTTAATTAGTGCAGTAAAAATACGTTTTTTGTCATCCCCGTGGCATACAGTCTGATATACCACGACTGTCAGCCAATCAGCATTCAGGGCTCGAACCACCCAGTTTATAAATATCTATAGTCCATATTGAATTCAGGCTGTAACACAACAGTGTCGAATAAGTCAAGGGGTATGAATACTTTGTGAAGGCACTATCTAGTCATTGCAAATGATGATGTGAACAAAGTTAATTTCTCTTCCGCAGGTTTAGTTGACGATATGCATCGATATTTAGAGAACTTGATATTAAATATAGCTTGCCTTGCATCAAACTGCTGATACCTATAGTTTGGTATGTTCACTTTGAGTCAAGTCAAAAACAATGTGTCTCTCGCTATCACAGTCAGTCATCTATTCCTGAACACACTGTTCATCAAACCCACTTCCTGCAGTGTGTCTGTAGGTCTATTGCGTGTGTGTGCGCATGCTCACTTATTTCGCTGTGAGTTTTTGGTGCGTACATGTATTTGAATATGTGTGTGTTATTTGTGCTTGCACATTCTCTGCCACTTAGTTAGCGTTGGTGTGAGGTTAGCCTGGCTTGCTCACTTCTCTAGGCCTTGAATGACTGTTCCACAGAAAAATGTAAATCCATCTTGTCCTTTTCTGTGAAGCTGCTCTGCACAGTCAATGTTTCCTAACGCCCAGACACAGAGTAATGAGGCTTCTCGTCACCTCTCTCTCTCCTTTCACAGAGCTTCCTGGTGTTGAGGGACTCTGCCTCCCAGCCCGTCCTGCTGTGTGTGGTCACTGGAGGAGAGAGTGGACATGTCAGAGACAACCCCATACAACGCACTGGTGCAGGTAGGCAAGACAGACACGCATGCATTTTTTATTGACCAGAACCTCAACATTCATATACTTCCCTGTTTAAAAATAAGTTAATCTCAAATTTGTTGTACGCCTTATAATAACCTCTTTGTTCTTCTCTCTCAGCTTATCAGCTATCTCAGTCATTTTTAGGCTTCTCTGATCTGGCCCAGTTAGTGGTCTTCTACTCTATGAGCAGGTGAGTTACAACAACCTACGGTATATACTGTATACTAACTACAGTATTTATCAGTTATGCATCTGATGTATTTCATGAATCTCTCTCTCTCTCCCAGGGACGTGTTGCCAGTGTGTCTGTTCATCCCTCCGTGGCTCTACAGTCTAACAGATCAGCCACAGTCCAACAGTCTGTCCCAGCTGGGTCCCAGTACGTCTGAATTCACCCTCTCCATCTCTCCTCTTCCTCACCCACGCTCTCTTCCACTTATCATCTTCCTTTCAGTCCTTCTGCACAACTATCTCCTTGTCATCCATCCTAGTCACTTCATATCAAACGTCTTGTCCTCTATGTGCTCCTCTTTTTACTCTTCCTCCCTCTACCTCCTCTTGACGACGACCACCTCCTCTTCTCTCGTTCTAATGTTTCATCTATTTTCCTCCCTCTCTTTTTGTGTGTCTGTTTGTATATAGAATCCTGGCTGTGTCCCACCTCTGACCTCCAGCCTGATCACATGACTCAGAGGGCTACTGGTACTGCCATGTGCACCATACAGGTAATCAGTTGCATTCATAGCTTCATAACTTGTCTATAAAGGTTGGGACCTATTCACTGGCTTGTATTCCGCTTTAACATGACATGTAGTTAGAGACCCACTCTAGTGGATGTGTTGCCATGGTTTGACGTGGTTCACACAGAAAAGCGGATGTCTGCTTTGGGTTCTCCTAGTGCTTTGTAATGTTATCCAGTCAATTGTCACTCTCAGCATCATAGATGAGATGCAGTGTACCTCAGTTCAGACTGATGTCACAGGTCCTTTTGCTCTTCATTCAAAGAGTTGTATCTTACATTTGAATACTGTATGTCCTTTTTCAAATCTATATAGGTTTTAAAGGCCCAGGGCATTCAGTAAAAAGTATGTTTTTATTGTGTTTTGATGTCATATTGTACAGCTGAAGAAGCTGTGGCGAAATCCTGCACGGAGCCTTCACCGTGCGCTGCCACTTTAAGAGCGCATGAGCAGTAAGGAAGGAGGAAATAAAGACAGCTCGCTCAGCTCTTTGGGGAGGAGCTCTTGGGTGGCGCGACAGTTTGATTGGGTGTGCTATGCTGCAGAAGTTTTGTTTGTTTTCAGCGTATATAGTTATAAAGTATTTAACTCAATCATCGGTGTGATCGCGCTACGTCGTGGTTGTTTTCGTTTGGGACCGCGACGGTTATGGATCGCATGGATTAGTAGCAACATTGTTGTGAAGCTTTAAACTACAAACCAACAAACCATCGGACAGTCAGACAGTACACCGGTACGCCTGAAGACCACAGTTAAGATCTCTCTTGTTCTCTTTCTCTTCCCTCCATCATTCCAGTGCTTTACCCTGAAACAGACTCTCTATTTTCCTAATGCACTTCCCATTGAAGTTCATTGGAGCTGGACTATTATTGCCCTGCCAGAAGTATTTGGGTGGACATTTTAGTTAAAATGGAGGTTGTTTTAAAGTTGTGTATTGTTATTTGAACTGTATTGAGGTGGGGTGTACTAATGACATGTAGCCGAGAAGATTGTGGACATTTTTAAGGCCTTTGTTGTGTCGATGAACACCCCCCACATTCATACCCTCTGCACTCCTCCACTGGAAGATAATACAGATTATTGCTAATCCTCTGTTGATGACTGGGTTCTTTCTGGTATGAAGTTGCTGTTCAATTGCTCTGCCATTATTATTATTATTATTATTATTATTATTATTATTATTATTATTGTATGAGGTATTCTTGGTGGGGTTACCCCTGTGCTGTGATGTGGGTTTTATAGGGTGTGTATTCTCTTTTCTCTCCACTGGCTATCTGGTAAACAGGCTACACTCTAGGCAGTCTCTTCTGCTGATGTGTGTGGGTCTGGTAGTGGTACTCTCTCTATTCTACTCTTTTCCTTTCGGCATGGTTAATACCTGCCTGGCGCCCGAACAAAATCTTTCTTTGCCCCTCTCTAATAAATACCGCTACAATGCTAACACTGTAATTATATCAGTAGCTAGGTTTCCTTCCAATTAGTGAATATTCTAGATTCTGCATAAAGAAAATTTGCACATTTTCCCACCAGTGCTGTGTTTCCACCAAACGGACTTGTTGTGGATAGAAATCAGTGCGCAATGACATAGTGCACACACAATGTACATTTTCGCTTAAGTTTTCAAGTACTGAACAAAAATTGAAAGTTCAATGTGCTTCCATCACATTTTCAAGTCTACTGATAGTTTTGTCACAAAAAGTGCTGTGTTAAATAGCAAATGTGACTACTCTGGTCTTGGCACGTGTGCTCTAGCCAACAGCTCACAGATACAGTGAGGATAGGCTACTTTACATGATGAGATTATTATGGATAAGAGCAAGAATAATTGTATTTATCAAATGGCAGTCAAGTATCGATCATCATGTCACCAGAATAAGACACTCGATATTTATTGGAAAGGAGCATTAACATCACCGTGCACTTTCATCACTCTGTGAAGTTCATCATAACTTATTCATATTTATTTTTTTACCCCCTTTTTCTCCCCAATTTCGTGATATCCAATTGCGATCAAATTACTATCTTGTCTCATCGCTGCAACTTCCCAACGGGCTCGGAAGAGGCGAAGGTCGAGTCATGCGTCCTCCGAAACATGACACGCCTAACCGCTCTTCTTAACTCCCGCCCGCTTAATCCGGAAGCCAGCTGCAGAAATGTGTCGAGGAAACACAGCTCAACTGATGACCGGAGTCAGCCTGCAGGCGCCAGGCCCGCCACAAGGAGTCGCTAGAAGGCGATGAGCCAAACCGATCCTGGGTCTGTAGTGATGCCTCAATCCCTGCGATAGTGCCTTAGACCACTGCTCGGGAGGCTCATCATAATGTATTTAATCTGTAGCCTATCAAACGGCATGGTTTCCCCAGTCATAGTAGGAGGACCACATACCATATCATTGTGGGATTTTACTTCAATATTATGGTTATTATACCAATATTTGCGCATAAAGGCATTTTCACCGCAATTTCTCAAATAATACATTTTACAGACACAAAAAGATCCCACCATGTCGAACAAACAAATTATCTGTCTGCATTTTAAGAATTATACCGAAACTTCCTGTTTCCATCAAAGCTGTCATTACTTTTTTTTATACGGTATGACTTTACTCACGTAAACTGTGGAAGGAAACGTGGTTAGTGTTATTTCCTGATAGTTGCTGGCTCCCATATACAGGATGCATGTGTGGAGTTTTGCATGGGTAAAGTTTTGGCTTGCCTGGTTACCACACCAGGCGGAATAAGGTGTAATACACCAATGACAAAGAGAGTACCAAACCTCTCTGTCAATAACCTCTCTCTCATTAGGCCCCTCTGCTTTGGGGCCCTTCCCCTCTCCACTCAGACCTCTCCCAGACAGACCTGGCAAAATTCTTGATTGAGAAAGATTGTTTTGCTTAAAAAAAACTTTTTTGTTTCTTTTTGACCATTTTAATGCTAAACTAATATAGTAAGGTATTTTATTTGTTCCCCAGAAATGATTTGATGTTGAGATAAAAATGGCCTTTAATACTGAAACCATAAACCATTGTATCAAATTCAAATCATTTTTAATTTTCGGAAAGATCCTCATGTGGTTCATGCCTTTTAAATACACAGTCAAGCTCCCTCTCAACTGTGTCTTCTGTTCAATAGCTGACAGCAGCCAATGGTGCTCTGTGCATCATCAACCCACTCTATCTCCATGAGCATGGCGATGACTGGCTGACCCATCAACCAACCAGCCCACAGCGAGTTAATCGGCCAGCGAATTATAGGCGTGAGAGACGACTGAGTACAACAAGACCTTGGTCAGGGGCGGGCCTTCTTACTAAGAGAGCTATCTCAATGGAGCAGGAGTCCTACAGCTCCAGGTCTGATAATCCAGGTAAAGTGATTTTGCTGTTAAAGGCCCAGTGTGGTCAAAAACATGATTTACCTATGATTTATATTTATTTCCACACTATGAGGTTGGAATAATAAAATTGTGAAAATGATGTAAGAGCTGAAATTATTTGATCTTGAGATTTAAAAAAAATGGCTGCATTGGACCTTGTTTTATTATCCTTGTCCATCCTGTCTGTGGGGAAAATGTCACCGCATTAATCACCCTTCTCACTGTAGGAGCTAATGAGACATCATAGAGCCATTATACCAAGATCAACCAATGACTAACTGATATGTTTGGTCTTGTCTCCTTATCTCCAGGGTCTCCTGTAGTCCAGGCTACCCCGTCTCCCCCCACCCCAACAGGAGGGGTGGTTCTGAGGAGGCCCAGTAGGGATGCTTCCATTGAGTCACTCGATAGAACATGGACCCAGGACCGCACTACCAACCCCAGGCCCCCCTCAGACCCCAAGCCCCTGTTCAGCCCTGCCCCTCAGTCCCCTCACAGGGTGTCCTGGGTTGAGGACAGGGTATGGCTCTCCAAACCGCCACCCCCCTCCCTCCTCCGCCCCCCCTCCCTGGAGATGGACTCGCTGTCAATCAGCAGCATGGAGGAGGAGCCGGAGTCGGTCACCAGCCCCTCCCACTCCCCCCACCCCTCGCATCGTTTGGCCGACAAGGTGAAACACCGCCTCTCGGCTGTGGGCCTGGCCATTGGTGGGCTGGGGTGTCCACAGAAGAGGGTGACCAAGCGGGTGCAGGAGCTCAGCAAGCGGAGGGGCGGTTTGTTTGCCGAGGCAGTGATGGGATTCGTTGAGATGACCCTAGGGGCTGGGTTTATCCCTGACATGACAGGTGCGGACCTGCTTCAGGAGGTGCGTACGGCTCTCACTGCCCTGAGAGAGACACTGCTGGACTGTCCTGAGATACACATCCTCATAGACAGTATGGCGGACACACCCGACGGGGAGCTGGGTGAGTCCATCCATTAACAAATTAGTGTTCGAAAACAGAATATCACTACTATTATACAAAAAAACGGTTCAGCTTTAGTTCAGGATGCACTACAAAGCCAAAACGGACAAATACTCAACTACATCATTTTCCAGAATTGGTTTCTAACACCTCAGTCTCTCCTTATCCTCCATTCTCTCTGTCCTCTATCTACATTAGATGCCATACTGGAGCTCTCCCTACACAAGGTGGCCCTAAAGCCTGTGAGCGCCCACCTGTACACCTGCCTCCAGAGCTGTTGGGACCATGACGGTAGCCTGCGGAAGCTGAGGGAGAACCAGCGGCTCCTGGAGGGCCGGGGGGTGGAGGAGCTGGAAGGGACGCCTGGGGCGGGGGTCCCTGACCCTGTCACCCTGGAGAAGATCCAGCAGAGGTGGTCAGCCATGCACCAGTCCTACTCCCCCAGCAGGAAGGTCCATATCCTGCTCAAGGTCTGCAAGACCATCTACCACAGCATGACGGCCAATGCCAACCCAGGTGGGTGGTGGTGCAGGGTAGACCTGCTCAGCCTCAGTATGTGTATGAATAGAGTTGGTTAGGGTATTTCTCTCTATTAAGGATAATGTTTGGAGTTCTTTGACCTTTGACTCCCTCCTCTCCTCTGTCTCAGGTGTGGTGTATGGGGCTGATGACTTCCTGCCGTGTCTGACCTGGGTGCTTCTGCGTAGTGATGTGGTCACTCTGCAGCTGGACACTAACTACATGATGGAGCTACTGGACCCCACACAGCTGCAGGGAGAGGGTACGAATTATACAGACGTATCATGCAGACCCACAGAAAAGTGTACAGTACCAGTCAAAAGTTTGGACAAACCTACTCATTCAAGGGTTTTTTATTTTTACTATTTTCTACATTCTACATTTTACTATTTTTCTAATAATAATAGTGAAGACATCAAAACTTTGAAATAACACATGGAATCATGTAGTAACTGAAAGTGTTAAACAAATTCAAATGTATTTTAGATTTTAAATTCTTCAAAGTAGCCATCAGCAAAGCCCCATCACACCACCTCCTCCTCCATGCTTCACGGTGGAAACCACACATGCGGAAATCATCCGTTCACCTACTCTGCGTCTCACAAAGACATGGCGGTTGGAACCAAAAATCTCAAATTTGGACTAATCAGACCAAAGGACAGATTTCCACCGGTCTAATGTCCATTGCTCGTATTTCTTGGCCCAAGCAAATCTCTTCTTATTATTGGTGTCCTTTAGAATTGGTTTCTTTGCAGCAATTTGACCATGAAGGCCTGATTCAAGCAGTCTCCTCTGAACAGTTGATGTTGAGATGTGTCTGTTACTTGAACTCTGTGAAGCATTTATTTGGGCTGCAATATCTGAGGCTGGTAACTCTAACTCTAATACAGCAGAGGTAACTCTGGGTCTTCCTTTCCTGTGGCGGTCCTCATGAGAGCCAGTTTCATCAAAGCTCTTGATACTTTTTGCAACTGCAATTGAAGAAACTTTCAAAGTTCTTGAAATTTTCCGCATTGACTGACCTTTATGTCTTAAAGTAATGATGGACTGTCGTTTCTCTTTGCTACCTTGTCACAACACAACTGATTGGCTCAAATGCATTAAGGAAAGAAATTCCACAAATTAACTTTTAACAAGCCACACCTGTTAATAATTGAAATGCTTTCCAGGTGACTACCTCATGAAGCTAGTTGAGAGAGTGTGCAAAGCTGTCATCAAGCAATGTGTGGCTACTTTTTAAGAATCTCAAATGTAAAATATATTTTGATTTGTTTAACACTTTTTTGGTTACTACATGATTCCACATGTGTTATTTCATAGTTTTGATGTCTTCCCTATTATTCTACAATGTAAAAATAAAGAAAAACCCTTGAATGAGTAGGTGTGTCCAAACTTTTGACTGGTACTGTACGTGTATGTGTACATGGACACATACACCTTATAGTAACCCCCTTTCTGTCTGTTTCTCTCTCTTTCTACCTTTGTCTCTGTCTCTCTATTCTGCAGGAGGTTACTACTTGACGTCCCTGTATGCCTCTCTCTTCTACATCAGCAGCTTCCGCCCTCGTCTCGCCACGCGCCAGCTCAGCACCGAGGCCCAGCAATCGCTGAGCCAATGGCATCGCAGGCGCACCCTGCACTGCAACCAGTCACGACGCAGCACAAATCGGAGGACCCTCCGGAGACCTGGGCACAGTGAGAAGTTATGTTATGCAGAGACTGAAACTGGCACAGGAACTGTAACTGGTGCCCTACCGGCGCCCTCTAGTGTTGTGGCCAAGGCACTGCACATAATCTCAGAGGTGGTGGTAGCGGAGGAAGAGGGCAGCAGAGCAGAGGGCCAAGGATCCCCAGCTGCACAACTCCAGGCCTCGCCTCGGAAGGAGAAAGAGATTATAGTAGAAGAGTTGGACGGACATCCAGCCGGGAGTGAAGTGGACTTGGAGGGAGGGGTCAGACCATGGAGGTGTGTTGTAGAGGGTTTAGAGAGTGAGGAAGGGCAGGCTAGTCTCCACAGGGTCCATGAGGAACTCTGTGCCAGGTCAGTGGAGCTAGATGACCAGACAGGCACACAGATAGGTCAGCAGAGGTCAGAGTGGACTGGGCTGCCATTGGGAGACTGATGACCCAGAGGAGCCAGTCTGTCTAGAACCCTGGGCTTTGCCGCAAGCACTTAACTGGCAAACGTAATGTAAACGTGTTAAGCAAAACATTTATTTTACAACTCCTGGTTTCAGTTGCATTGAAATACACCCAATAAGACAAAGATAATGGTCTGACTAGGTTGAATTTGGGTCATTTGAAATATTATGTGCTTTAAATTGTTTGTAGAAGATATTTCCCATGAGTGTTGCAAATTGTGACGTTTGTAATATTTTCATTGACATTCCTTAGAGAAATTACTCTCAGTGGGGCCAATTAAATGGTCAATTTGGGGCAAATGATGGAGGCTAGGCCATCAGCAGGCTGGCTCCATGGTTAGAACACTGTTGATGTATTTTACATGTTGACCACTAGGTTGCAGTACCACACCTTTTTTGTCTGTTTCGTCTTGGTTTTAGTAGTCAAGCATGATAACAGTGGAGCTCATAAGCGCATAATGATGTTGAGAAAGGGAGAGAAATGTGTTGAGATGCCTGAAATAACATCTATAACGAAATTACTGTTGATCTGTATTATGTTGTGTGTAATATGCACTCTGATTTTAACTTGTCATTATATTATTTTAATCTACATTATTTGACCATGCATTAGAATGCTGTAATTCGGCAGACTGCAAAGACAGTATTATAGACATCTGCACACTAGAATACTTTGATGCTAAAGAGTGAACAGTGGCGCAGACAGGTCCTTATTTATACAAGCACATGTATTACAGACACATGGTACCACTACCATAGACAAAGTCACACAAACAAGCGCGCACACACGGACCTACTGTAATATATACACACTTATATGCAAATGAACGCACGCACACGTGCCCTCCCATACATTCATACATATGGAAGCGCCTCATTCAGAATTTTAAATTAGAAACCCAATCAAATTTGCCTAATGAGACATCTGGCATTCTGCCTGCATTTCGATCTTTTAACCAGGTCTAAGAAACATCTGGGCTCTTCATCAGCCCAGTCAAACCTGATGGGAGCGAGACTTAACATCTACTACACACACCTCTTACATATATGATCACGTGATATATTATGCATACATGGGACTACATTACACATTCATTCCAGCCATAAATTAGATATATGGCGGTGGCGAGCGCACAGATGGCAGACGCCTGGGGCATTTAAAGCTAGGATTCGGTAGCTAGCTGCAGCTAAACGTAGGAGCCGTCCTGCTGCAGAGAGAGAGAAAGAGAGAGAAAAAGATGGTCACACAAAGATACCCACTCACATACGCAACGTGCATGCACATCCAAGCACAAGGCAACACCAGGACAATATACAGACACACACATACTGAAAAACATGAATATTCACACTAACAGTATATCACAATCACCTGTTCGTCACGCTAAATGTATACCAGTATCAGTGTGCCTGGTGTGTGTTCCCCCTCCCCCTTGATTGACAGACATCTAACGAGCAGCTGCTGTAATGGGCCTGGCAGCCTCTCCTAATAGTGATAAATAGATGAGAGGCATTTGTGAATCAAGACCAAACACTTTTCAATCAATTATTCACAACATTACTCCAATTTATGCATCATCAGGCTGCTACACATCCCGGTTGTTCCCAGGCTGGAAACAGTGTTTAAACTCGGTGGTAAATGACAGTAGGCGCTACAAACTCTGGTTTTCCTCTTCGGCTGACAGATAATATGGTTCCTTTTTTTCATCGCGTCCTGCATGAGTTTTAATGAAGGCTTATGAAAGTGAGTGGAGCGTCATCGTACGTTCCTGACCTGTCTGCTCTGACTATGGTCGTTCCATATGGGACATCACGTCACCGAGCTGCTCAGTCTGTCACTGTCTCTCTGGCCTTCACTCTTATTTTGTTTGTCCCTTTGTCCTATTCTGCTCTTTCATTCGTTGTCACAAACCGCTTCCCTTTGTTGAGGCATTGTAGTTGGACACTTTTCCTCTAGCGTTCTTTCTCCTCCTCCCTTTGCGCTGCTTTCTCCCCCTTGTCTGAACTCTGACAGGTGTGTAATTGAATGATTAATGATAAACCAGAGGCCCTCCTCCACACACAAACACAAACACACGTGCGCGCACACACATTCAGCATTTTGCATTCCGCTTAAAAACCAACCACATACACACAGACATCTAAACTTCTATTTTCTTACCAATAGTTTATTTGTTCGTCTTTTCGTGCACATTTTCATTCATTCAGAACTGATGGCTATATCATTCAGAGTATGCATAGGTTTCTTTCTCAAAACACAATCCTCAAAGCATTTATGTAACACAAATCATCTGTAACACACGTCTGCCAAAATCATGCTGTGATTCACTATATTTGTACAATTTTGTCACAAATATTGAAGACATCTGGTTTAGGTTAGGTTTCAGTTATATTGACAAAGCTGTATGCCCCCAAAATGTGTGTTATAATATTTCCTCCTGCTCTAGCCTTCGAGTTCCTCCAGTTTAAGGTTATTTCATTATTAAGATAGACTTCGTTGTCATAATGACTTCACACTATACGTTTCCCTCACTGAGCTCTGTGGCTGTACACACTGTTCTCTCTCCCTTCTCTTTCCCAGTATTGGCACATTTATGCAATGCAATTTCCACTAGCTAATGGATTTTGTGTTTGTGTGAGGCTACGGACTCTAGCTATCAAAAGCAATCATAAAGTGAAAACAGTATGAATAGCATCTCACTGCTGCTGTCTGTCTGTTGGCTCTGAGATCTCCTTCAGACTATCATACAGTCAATTATTTTCTTTATGGGACCATAGTGTTTAAATAATAATAATAATACATTTTTTTTTTTTTTTTTCAAGCTCCAAAGTCAAGATAAGAAAAATGAACACATTCATAAATGAACTCATGCATATGGTCAGGAAGCTCGATGTGAACAATAGACCTGCAGTGCAACAGATTATGAACCAACTGTGTGTCCACGGATTGGGGACAACATTTACAGCTGGACATGACTAGCATGTCTGGAGGGTAGCGTGACAAGATGGACAAGGCGAATGAGTGTGTGGACAGGAAAATAAGTGATGGGACTTAGGGTCAGCCCTAAGGGTCAGAAAGCCAGGCCATTTCCTGTTGACCCTTGTATGAACTCTGACCCCTGCTGCAGGCTGCATCTATCACATGACAGGAGTGAGGTGGGGATTGAATGGATGGCCGGGTGGAGGAGGAGGGTTTAGGCCAGGCCAAATGCATTTGAATTGTGTTTGACATTTAATGAGTAATCACTTTGGCTTGGATTTGAACCTTGTTGCACATGGCCCTGCAGATGGGAGGAGGTATGAAGTGAATGAGGAAGGAATGTGGAAAGACAGAGTGAAAATGAGGAGTAAAAAACAAACAAAGAGCTAAACTAAAGGAGAGGGGGAGAGGGGTCAGGGAGGATGCTAGGCTAGTAGAGAAACAAGAAGAGAAGGTGATACAATGCTGCTGCAAACATCAGTTGAAAATGAGCCAAATAGCATATAGTGACAACATGTGATTGTACCAGGAAGAAAATAGGACTATTTTCAAGATTACCTAATACCGATTTGTGTATTTCACTACTGTGTATACCTTTCACATCTAACTGCAAATAATTAGAGGGCAAACTCAAAGAATAAGTAATTCACACATTTTTACAAAAGAAAGCTTTTAATACTATAAGTATAATCATAACTGTAACATCATTATCATCAATTATCATCATTAACATTTGGAAATAAATTATTTGATCAGACCCATAAGGGACTGAGGAAGATGCAGCATGTGTAAAGTCCTTTGGCTGTCCTCCTTAAACCCAATGGCAGACAACATGGACCATGAAATGGTTCGACAGGATCGTGTGTGTGTGCGTGTGTGTGTGCATGTGTGTGTGTGTTCACTGTTTGGCCTATGATGTGGATCCCACAGTAAACCCTACTATTCATGTCTGACAGGATCTTAAGGAGGTAAGTGATCAACTCATTACAACGTATTTAAACAAACCAAGGTACTGAGAGAGACAAATTGAGCTCATTCATATTGTATTAGAGTCATGCAGAGTGACGCCCTGGAAGATCGCTGTTCACAGGACTTTTGTGAGGTCGCGTCTGTCTGACACACATATAAATACAAAAATAGATCTAAAAAAACTCAAATTAAATTAAATAAGGTGGAGAGGGGTCAGAGTGCATCACTGGCGTCCTGTCCAATCACAACACTTCAAGCCTGGGCTGTGTGAGGTCATATAAGGCTGGGAGGAGGGGCGTTGAGGGGTATAGAGGTTAAGGTGACACAGGCAGATCGGGAGCTGTGTGTCCGACATGTGTCCTTCTGTCTTTCCGCTTGGTTTGCCAGTAGGCCAGGTGGGAGAGAGAGGCAAGTTGGCTGATCAGTGGTCCGTGTGGGGTGTTCCTCTATGCTCCTAGAGGGGGCGCTATCCTGGGATTCAGACAGCTCACTGTCACCATAGAGTATGTAGAGAGGGAAGGGGCTGAGGACGCTCGCCTCTTCCACCCTGAAGTGGGCTTGGCTCACACTCAAGGGCTCAGTGTGGTGTGTGTCTTTGTCTACGTCTGAGATGGAATGTAAGTATGTTATTGATGGTATAAGAGGGGCCAGCGGTGGTATGTTAAGGGCAGTGTATGAATGTTGCAGACAGTGGGTTGAGTGGGTTGAGTGACTATGTGGAGGTCAGGGAATGTAAACATTTGGACTGCGCCATGCTGTCGTAGTTAGCGTGTGTCGGGTGTGTGAGCCCCCATCTCTCCCAGGATGGCCCCTCTCTCCCCTCTCCCCTCTCCTTCACACCCTTCCTTCTCAGTTAGTGGGCGTGTATGTCCAGGCCCTGGCCTATGAGGGGATCGGCGGGGTGGGGGTGGGGCGGCGGGTGCAGCAGCATGGCGGGGTGGGGGCCGGGGTAGGGGTGCAGGGACGGGCCGGCGTGGGGGTAGCCAGACTGGGACAGCAGGGCCCCGGGGTACTCTGCTGGAAGAGACGGCATCCCCTGAAGACCTGCGGGGGGGGGGGGGGGGGAAGAGAGAGAGAGAGAGAGAGAGAGAGAGAGAGAGAGAGAGAGAGAGAGAGAGAGAGAGAGAGAGAGAGAGAGAGAAATTGATATTAGTAGGTACTACAGTTTACCACTGAATGTGTGCACCAAATGATTGGTAAAAACACTAGGGTCATGCCCACCTGGCATGACCATAAAACACTAGTTCACCATAGCGAAACCTTTTAAAACGGAAAAACTGAAAGGAGTCCGTTTTATTCTCTTTGTTGCCTAAATGAACATGGCCCAGTCGTCCTTATCTCTGTCTCTTACCTGCTGCCCTGAGAGCCAGGTGGGCTTGGCCGTCCAGTCCGTAGCCCCCCAGTGCTGCTCCCTCTGGGCTGTAAGGACCGCTTTGACCTGGTCAACCAAACACACACCCACATCATTCACCTAGCCTGAATGTCCATATAGATCAGCTATACATATATTCACTCAAAATACACACCTATAGTATTAATACAACCTAGCTACATCAGTAACAATACATTAGAGCGGGAATACGGTGGTAATAACATGGTATTATTACCTGAGCGATTTGACTGGTCAATCATGGGCTGTACTATTCTCCGTCTTGCATTGATAAACCTGGAGAGGAAAGAGGGGATATGAAAAAGCGGGAGAATAGGAGCAGAGAACACAAAGAGAGGGAGGATGGAATAGAAGGAGAGTCGGGAGAGGGAGAGAACACCAGTTAATGGAGAAAAATACTAACGCGTGGAATATTAACCTTTCACTTTTCAACCACTTAAACCCTTTCATGGTTCACCGTCAAGCCACATTAGAACAGAGGGCGTATGGGTATCTGGGTGATAATGGATTGATCAGTATTGATGGGGTCAGTGAAGGTCACGCTAAGGACCGGGCGACGAGGGACACAGTACAGTAGTAAAACACACGAGCTGATCATTGGTTATTGATCAGGGGGGTACTGACCAGTTGTTGACCTGCAGGATGGTCAGTCCTGTGTCCTGTGCCAGCTGCTTCTTCTGCTCCTCCGAAGGGTATGGATGCTGCGAAGGGACATTCAGAACAACGGCATTATGAATTTGCAAAACTGGTTGAGATTCAGCAAGAGCATGGTTAGCCTTTGCTTTTGGCATACATTATCATTCCATAAAATCATCAAATGTATCATTTTGGCTCACACATACACCCCACACAAATGGCTCCACAACATTAAAGCAATGGTAGTCGACCAGTGTCAACATGACTGAGAAGACACATGACCTGGTATGAAAGACAAAACAAAACAAGATGGGAAATATTATCAACATTACTTTGCACTTTTCACTGGCTGTCCCTCAGGTTGTGGCAGGAGGACATATATTTGGCTGCCAAAACTGCACATTTTGGCTTTTCACCTAATAAATATTAGATTTTTTCTTCATTTATAGTTTCAAATTCTTTGTATTGAATTATAATTTTGGGAAAGAAATATTCTCTTAGGTCTGAGTATTTGTCACAGTGTAATAGGAAATGCAGCTCTGTCTCTACCTCTCCCCTGGAGCAGAGTGAGCACAGCCTGTCCTATCTGGGCAGCCAGGTTTGTCTGTGACGACCGGTCTCTATAGCCAGAATGTGCTCACTGAGTCTGTGCCTAGTCAATGTTTTCCTCAGTTTTCTATCAGTCACAGTGGTCAGATAGTCTGCCACCATGTACTGTCTGTTTAGAGCCAAATAGCATTGAAGTTTACTTTGATTTTTTGTGGTGTCTTTCCAATATGTGATATATTTTTATTTTTGTTTTGTGATGATTTGGTTGGGCCAGATTTTCTGAGGGCTGTCCTGAGGCTCTAAGGGGTTGGTTTGGGTTGGTGAACTGAGCCTCAGAACCAGCTGGCTGAGGGGACTCTTCTCTTGTTTCATCTCTTGACATTGTAGAGCTGTGTGATGGAATGTTTTGGGGTCACTTGTTTTTAGATGGTTGTAAAATTTGATGGCTCTTTCCCTCTCTCCCTCTCTCCCTCTCTCTCTCTGTCTCTCTCTCCATCTCTCTCTCTCTCTCTCTCCCTCTCTCTCTCTCTCTCTCTCTCTCTCTCCTCTAGAACAGTCATAATTAGTGAGAATGACTTTGGAGTTTTTAAGTATAACTGCTAATTATCAGAACTACTACATTTCACCATCAATTGTTCTCTCTCTGTTCAGAACTATTCAACGTTTAACGTCTTATTCACACATTATCTCTCTGTCATTTAATTATATTTTCAACTTAATTTTTTTGCATTACCCTGTACGATGTCCCCTTCCTCCTTTCATCCGCTCCCTCTTTCCTCTCCTCTTGGCTCCCCTCCTCTGCTTTTCTCTGCTTCTATCTATCATTCTTCTCTCACTATTATTTCTACTGTCTCTCTTTTCTCACCGATAAATGCTGGAAGAGCCATGCCCTCATGATGTTGGTTGCCAGTTTGGGGAAAATTCCCCTCTTCTTGTTGTTCCTTCTGTCTCGGTCCGTCTCGTCCTCCTCTCCCGTACTGGGGGAGGCCACGCCCCCATCCAAACCATCCCCTGCCAGAGGACAATAGAGATATGGCATTAGCACAGTACGCATGTGTGTGTGTGTGTGTGTGTGTGTGTGTGTGTGTGTGTGTGTGTGTGTGTGTGTGTGTGTGTGTGTGTGTGTGTGTGTGTGTGTGTGTGTGTGTGTGTGTGTGTGTGTGTGTGTGTGTGTGTGTGTGTGTGTTAACATGTCCTATTGATGTCAGGTTTATGGGTTTATGTGTGTATGTCGATTATGTTGTCAGCATAAGTGATTGGAAAGATGAGTGTGTGTTTGTGCAGGTGTGTGTATGAGTTAGTGTGTTAGAGGTACCCGTATCGCTGCAGTTGTCTGTGCTGTGTGAAGGCAGGCCACATGACATGCCAGGGGTCCCTAGTGGAGTGGACGCACAGTCATCTGGGTCCCGCAACCACGACTGATTCTACAGAGAGGGAGGGAAGGAAAGAGATAGAAACATATTGAGATTAACAGGAAAAGATGTGAGAATGTAGCGAAAGAAATGAACATTTATTCACTCTTTAGTGACAAGTATTTTGCCCAATAGGGCTTCATCAATGTCTTTTTCAGAGACATATTGAGAGAGAGATATGCTGAGAAATCTGAGACTTTTGAGCTCATTTTTCATGTTCTCCTTAGTCTAGCCAATCGTCATTCAGGTGTCACCTACCTGCTCCGACAGACTGGTGCAGGAGCCAGTGAAATCCTCCACGTCGGACTTGGACCCGCCCTCCCTGTCATCCAAAATCAGGTCTGTGGGCATCTTGCCCTTCAGGCAGGTAATGTAGCGATTGCAGAAGTTATCACACAGGTCATGAACCTGGAGAATAGAAGACAAAGAAGAGGGAGAAGAGATGCTGTCAGGAAATAGCATAGTACTGTAATGGTTTAGGTGTATGATGGCTGATCATATTTGGTTTGCCTGCTTTCAGCAGTCACTAGTCTGAATCATAAAGGGTAAGAAGAGACAGAGACAGAGAGAGAATAGATTTTAGATGAGTGAAGAAGGACACCTTTTCCAGCTCCAACAGGTGGAACCGTAGTACCTGGATGGCCTGGATCATCTGAGGAGAAGAACAGATTGGTAGCTATGAACACAATGCGTTGAGTTATTCTTAATCGATCTCTACTGTGTGTGTCGATACATGTAGGCTATAAGCATTTGGTTCTTTTGCTGTTACAGTATATACATTTGTATTTATTTTCATACCAGGTTGTCCAGTTCAGGATTTGTTGAAAAAATGGGCTTCTCTGAGCGAATCTGAAACACACAAGGAATGGCGTCCACGGTCATTTGGATAATGGTTGGAGCTCGGAGTTTAAGATTTTCCCTGTACCCTGTAATTACACCTGCAACCCTGTACATGTGACTATTAAACTTCTAATCTAAAATCCAATCATGAATCACTGCCGGCTCGGAGAGCTGTAACTCACCTGTTTGGCGAAGGCTGCGATGTCATCGTTGAAGGAGTCTGAGGAGCATACATCACTATGATTGGTCAAGCCTTGGAGGTGGGGTGGCACTGAGAGGGCTGTTACATCCCGCGGGGAGCAGGTGGCCAGCTCGCACTTCTCAAACACCAGGGCCAGAAGTGGAAACAGGGGATGACTGTGCACACAGAACACACACAGTGTTAACACATTATGCACACACACACACACACCTCACACACATGCATGTACACAATACATACACACACATCCAGGAAAATGCATATAGGCACAGAGCACACTGATAGTAAATATACATGCATACTGTTAGAATGAAATGAAACAAACACACACTCTGCACTGAAATAGTTATTTTCTGCTCACCCATAGATCTGGTCCCTGTGGTGTTTGAGGGAATCTGGGACAGTGTGGCCATAGTGAGGGGGGGGCAGTGACCTCATGGCCTCTCCATACCCCCCCACAGGCATGCCCTCTGACCCTGAGTAGTGCACCAGGTCTTCATACTGAGGAACAGGGGGAGATAACATGTTCAACGTGTGTGTTGGGGTGTATTTCAATTATCTCTATTGTGTTGTTTTGGTTTTACACCTAGGAGTTGTGGAGAGAAGTAGAGAAAGTTTGTGTGTGTGTGTCTGTGCGTGCGTGTGCACATGTGTGTCTGTGTGTGAGTAAGAGCAAGAGAGAGAGAGAGAGAGAGAGAGAGAGAGAGAGAGAGAGAGAGAGAGAGAGAGAGAGAGAGAGAGAGAGAGAGAGAGAGAGAGAGAGAGAGAGAGAGAGAGAGAGAGAGAGAGAGAGAGAGAGAGAGAGAGAGAGAGAGAGAGAGAGAGAGAGAGAGAGAGAGAGAGAGAGAGAGAGAGAGAGAGAGAGAAATTAGGAGATGAGGACCCCTGTGAATATGGAAGCAGATCACTTCGAAGCTGTATCTAATTTTCTCTCCTCCTTCATAAACACTGACTAGAGGCTCCTTGCTGAGCAGTTTTTCAGAGGGAAAAGCTACATCCACCCTGGGACAATTGACATGAGATAAACAAACACACAGAGATTCATACATAAACATGAGCCTATGCTCTCTATTTCGCTGTCAGTCTCATATCTCTCTCTCAACATTACAGAGCTGATGTGTGTTCAACTGTAGCTGACTTCAGTCTCCAAGGCTCTTCAGCAAAAGCCAGTGGTTTTCTCCTGGATTAAAGCATGGCCAATCATAGTCCCATATGGCTGCGTGATCACAGCGTGCACCTGCTCTGCGGTTTTGTCGTGCCACCTTTTGTTTTATGAATACTCGCTATTAACACAATCACCACTATCAGATTCCGCGCCTTTGTGTACTCAGGAGCTCTCTGATTACAGTGCGACTGTAGCGGCTGTGCGTCATCTGATCAAAGCACCAAAATCAAGAAGATGAATTCTTCAAATGTTCCTAAAAGGCATGAGGCTGAGAGAAGGGCTTCATATGTGAGAAATACTTACGGTGTTAATACGATTATAATTTACTGCAATCCTCATCGTAATCAGGATAGTTCAAAGAGAGAGCTTAGTTTGCTATACAATATATAGGGATAGGCTATATCGTTCTTTTTTTTTCAGCAATTAAATTGAACATGTGTTTTACTACATAGGCTATGACATATATTAGAAATATTAATGCTAACAATTAACCACAGACCAGTGGATGGATAACATAGCAGCATGCGCTTCCTTCATATTTTGTTATTGCAGTTGTTTTAAGTAATAAAACCGTTAGAATAAACTATACAAATACTTGTTTGAACTTGCAATGTCCAATATATTCAATACATACAAATCACTTTCCACCAGATTGCCTATTGGCAAAAACAAAGTTAGCAAACATTCGACTATAGGCCTATATTTCCAAATCCATTCCACAGTTTCATTATTCAGACAAATGCAATGTATTTCATTCGAGTAGCCTATGTTCAAAATAAAAAGCAACAATGGGAACGTAAATTAAAATTCGTATGCTATGTTGTCCCAACACCCTGCTTATTCCAATCAAAAGTGATAGAGTTGTTGTCAATAGTTTTCCATTTAGCATACATGTAGGCCTAATATTCGTAAGTAGTTATGTGAAAACAGAATGGTCGGCAGGTTTCCAAACGGATGCCTTTTCTTTCCGTTATTGAAGGTCGCCTAATAGCCATATGCTCAAATGACAGACTAGTGTCACCAATTGTAAACAGTGGGATACACTGTATATTTTACAGTGCATGGGACAACATATATAATTTATCAAATTCACTTCCCACTGCATATAACCGGAATTAGGCTAATTATGGATAATTGACTGACACACTTTCTTGACCTTGTTTCAGTGAACTAAAGTAGCCTATAGCCTATAGCCTATAGGCTATGTCTGAATTGTAATCAAATTGGACAAAGAAAGTACCTGTTTTGTTGACTTTAATTTGCGTAAAGTACTCAATTCGTAACCGGATTACACTAATATAACGAAAAGCAAATGTAAAATGTAAATAAAAAGCGACTGTGTAATTGTCATCTGTAGGCCTAATTACAGTAAACCGAAAAATCCTATCCGGAAAAGTTTCTTTGATTTGCACGACACGAAGCCGTTGACACTCGGGCTATATGACAACATTTCTTAATTTCCTCACTCAACTGCAAGCCGAACGTGTTATTAAAACACAGATAACAAATATCCTAAATTTCATCTGACCTATTATCTTTTTAAAATTGTAATTACATACAGAAAAGAGCAACCGTTCACTGTATGGGAGTTTGACAAGTTATTCAAAAAAGATGGTACCCTATGTCTGCAGCCTTTGATATTCAGCAGGTTATTGCTACGTGTGTGTTACGTGTGTGTGTGTGTGTTGTGTGTGTGATACAATGTCAGGAGTAGCCTACTATGGCAATTATCTTTAAGAATGGAAAAGAGTGGCCACTGACTGCATAGTTCACATAGCAACGAGATCCGCGAGCCGTGGACTCACTGTAGCAAAAGAGTTGACCTACTTAACGACTTGGTCTGCCTCTCCCTGTCTCTCTTTTTCCTCGACCTACTCACTTCACCTCATACTGTATATGGACATGTCATGTCTTTCCACTTTCACAACCACTTTTATTGGTCCTATAATCGACTGTTAATTGCTGCAGGAAACACACATTTTCACTTTTAAATAACCTATATTTCAAATATTTCACTATGCATATTGAAATCCAGAAAACGTTTATGGCTATCAAGGGAGACGTTGTACACCCTATATAAAAGCTATATGTTTATAGTCCTAAAGCCCTTGCAAAATAATGAGAATAGTATCATTCTGACACTTGTTCATTTATACGTGACCCTATATTGAAATATAAAGAAAAATGAACAGCAAATTTATAAGTAAGATAATATATGTGAAATGTAACCTACATGAAATGTATAGGATATTTCCACATGTCAAACTAGGCTGCTTGACATTATATCGACACGACCCTAATGATTTAGTTCAGGTCAGTCTATTAAGGAATATTCAGAGCATGCACAATTATGTCAATAAGGTTATTCCTTCTGATAGCTTGATGTGAACTCCTTGACATATTGGATGCTGCCTTCGTTGGCGCTGTATAGCTGGGAGCTTTGGCCTACGCGAGGGAGGACATGGAGGGAGGCGAGACAGACAGCGAGGGGCGCTACATCAAAACGTAAGGACCGAGCAAAGAGGCAAAATGCTACATAATAACCAAACTAGCAAGATTATTATCTGGAGAGAAGGATACGCACTACCGTGATACTACAAACGACGAGTGAGTGTAAAGAATGCAATAGAATAGAGTAAACAGCCATCCTACCCTCTTATCCATGCGACACGGAAGCCAATCCTACTCTGGGAAGGATGAGACCAGAGCGGCTGTCCAGCGCAGGCGTTCTGCCTCCTGTATAGATTATCTGATGAAATAATGCGCTCTTTAATATACGAATAGAGGTGAAATTATAACAGTTGTAGAATCAAACATTTAATCTCATCATTATTAAGAAGGGGTTTGGTTATAAAAAAACAAGAGCTGACCCAGAGTGTACCATGATTATGCTATAGCAATAGCCGAGGCTACTATGGGCTACAATACACTACATATAATTCCGAAGTGAATCGAATCGTTACTTTTATTGCAATCAAGCAGCTTTATGATCCAAACTTAGAGGTGCACGACCATAAAAGCGATGTGTATTGAACAGCTATCACTAATAAGAACATATAAACCATTAGGCTATGTTACATGCAGGCATCAAAGATTACAGAAATACAGTACACTATTTCAGAAAAATATGATTTCATAAAATATCCCACCGAAACCTAGATTTGACGTGTAGGTTATAGTCACTCTCAGGCGGTGCTCGTGGTATCCTGCATTGGCTTCGGTTTCGAGAGCGCGCTGTTGGGTCCGCACGTTATGTCTTTGGGTCCGGCTCGCAGGCGAGATGCTTGGTGAGGGGAAATTGCGTCCTTTTTGGTCGTTCTCGCTGTCCATGGGCTGTCGCGACAGGCTGGAAAATTTCACAGCGACATGGGCGATGTTGCTTTAGACATTGAGAGAGGCAGAGACTGTGAGGGGAGAGATGGTGGTTGGGAGTTGTTTGGGGGGTCAAAACACGACGGGGTCTCTAACCCCCACCTTCTTATCACACACACTCGCGCATTACAAACGCAGGATCCCCTCGTTTTATTCCAATGGAACGCTCTACACTCACATAGCATGCATTAGCACAGTTTATTCGCTCCCTTTCACCGTTGCTGAGCCATGACAAGTTAATATCTGATAACTCCAAGATTTGAGCTCGAACACAGCATTTTCTTAATATTATCTCGTCGTCTTTATATTCCATACTCTGCAGGATAGTGCGCGCATTTATTAATTGGCGCCATACAATCGTTATTGCTACTGAAAATAATGTCTGTATTGTTTCCAACACTCGCCTCAAGCATCTGCGGTATCCCAACTCTCAGTAACTGCATTTGTTGTTTTGAGTAGCATGTCAAATTAAGTACAATTCACAGAAAATGCTGATGATTCTTTCTGATAGGCTATATTACCATGTTGGTTATTGGCCGCACAATTCAGAATTCTGATACATTTCTGTATAGCCAGGTTAATTTAACAACTCTGGAACAACCCCCCACAGTGCATTTTGGTATCATAAAAGTAATTATAGAATAGGCTATTAAATGTCCTATAGTTTTTACGCATGATAACATTATTTTATCATGACAAATCAGGTCATAAATAGTTTTCAATAGGATAGGCCCATGGCAATACATTTATTGGCTGATGATGACTATAGTAGTGGGGTTTTGTTTTTGTTGACTTAATGTAATTGATATGTCTTCTCCATTACAGTGCCCTAATGTCCCCACTTTGCTTGGAACAGCAGGCCATTTTATTGTTCAGAAGATGTGTGAAAACCAGGCTAGCCTTCTAAAAATCGTGTTTTCTCGTTTTAACTGGAGGGGAAACTTTCACAGCTCCGTGGACCTCGTCTTGTGTTGTAAATTACTATAAAGTAATATAATAATTATTGAAAACGGTTCTCTTTCCCCTCTCCCGCGGCGAGGGACCAACAGGCGGCCAAACTTCAATCGGCAGCGCGGTTGCAGGGACATGGGCCGGGGCAAGGCTTCACCGCGGGCGGCTTAGGGCATGACTTGGGGTGCAGCCAGCGAGCGCCGTAACATCAACCAATCTGCGGCCTTTTAACACCGCGGGAGGTTAATTCACAATAGCGATGATCATAGCCTTTAGACCCCACTAACATCGAATCCATAGCATCAATGAAAAATGTGAACGGACAGGAAAAGTCACTAACTACACGGCTTAATAGGATATTTCTAATTGATTGACAGGGATACATCCATTTCAAGTTCTATTCAGATTTGTTTATGTTTGTCATCATGAGTTAAAATAATGTATACATTTAATAGGCAACATTTAAAAAACATAAATATAATCGATGCATGTATGGTGCATGTTTCAATATTGTGTGTAGGGCTTCATGAAGAGATTACTTGTGCATAGTAGCCAACTGCAGCAAATTCGGGGGTAGACTGGAACTTGTGCCCTATGCCCTTATCTTTGTCAGTCCAACATCCAAGCCATTATTGTACAAGATCTAAACTTATTGATGAGGTTGCTGGTGTTGTAGGGATGAACCACTAGACTATTCCCTTGTGGAAGCACACCCTTGTGCTTCAATGAAGTCCATGTTATCCCGTTTCTGACACCAATATAATGACTTTAGAGGTAAAGCCTCAGGACTTAAAGGGGGAATCTGCAGTTGAAACAACAACAAAGCGGCCACCCTATGTATTTTGGGTTCTGTTGGAGTACGACAGTTGAACATGAGGCATTGAGGCATTTCTAACATATATTCTTCAAGAATCAATGGGTAGCCTATATATCATTCATTTAAAAGTCAAACAATGGATGCAGATTGCCCCCTTATAGCCTTACAGCCTAGCATCTCTTTAGCACTGGCAGTTTGAAGTGACTCCCGTCACTAGCCAGCTACCACTAGGTTACTCAACCCTGCTGCCCTGTGTACCTAGACATGGAATCACTGGTCACTTTAATAATGGAACACTAGTTACTTTAATAATGTTTCCATACTGCTTGACTCATTTCATGTGTATATACTGTATTCTATTCTACAGTATTTTAGTCAATGCCACTCCAACATTGCTCATCCTAATATTTATATATTTTTGAATTCAATTTTTTTACTTTTAGATTTGTGTGTATCGTTAGATATTACTGCACTTTTGGAGCTAGGAACACAAGCATTTTGCTACACCCGCAATAACATCTGCTAAGTATGTGTATGTAACCAATATCATTTGATTTTAAATCCATTTTTGTTGTTGTTGCAAATTCCGATTCAAATCTGTTCTTTTTCCTGCAGTCTGAATAGCCAAAAAGCACATGGAATTGGATATTTAAATACACATTTAAAACCACCTTAGTAAGTAGTTTGAAATCAGATACAAATCTGATTCCTGGCCATGTTACTTCCTGACCATGAACAGTCAAATCTGATTTATTTGCCCTCAAGTGGTTTTTAGACCGTTATTCGGCATATTTTGTTGCTTGCTAGCTACTCTGTTGACAGTTTGACAAGAACATGTGGTAACTAACTAGCTTGTTAATGGTTTACAAACAAATTCGTTAATGTGCTAGAAAGTTAAATAGCTACCTAGCTAACTCGTTGACTGCTGTGGTTAGCTAGCTAGTTGACTGCTGAGGCTAGCCAAAAATAACTCACTTTGAAAGTTGAATCATCTTATCCTTTGAGGCTTTAAAAAAGTGCTCTTACACTATGATTTTGAACATGCCGAGCAACTGGGAAACATCCATGGCAGGCATTGTTGTCACCTTAGCTTGCTACATAACTTCTAAGTGAGCACCACCACCAATCAGCCCACACCACTGCGCACACACCCGTCGTTACTATGACAACTAGTGTAGCCATGTCAGCAAATGACTGCTGTCTGAACCACACACAAATCTGATTTGGTCACTTGTAACTTGCTGTTTGGACAGTCAGTATTCCAAAATATATTTGAAAACAAAACTGATTTGAGCATTAAGGCCTGCAGTGTGAACAAGGCTTAAGTCCAACCCACCTATGCAATTAGGGGTCGGAATCTTTTGACAAGGATGCTGGTGTACTAAGGACGTCATACTATATACGATATTTTCAGTGTAGGGAGAGGATGCTAAAAGGAGTAGTTCTGAGTAGCCTATATGGCAAGGCTGCTGCAGTTGTTTGTCAGGCCCTGTCAGGGTTGGAGCAGCTGCTGCTGTGTATTTGTGTGTGTGTGTGTGGGGGGGGGGGGGGGTCAATGTCAAGGTGCTCGTGATTCAAAGCTAGGCCTTACTGCAGACATTGCCCAAGGCTAAAGAGCAGAGAGAGGCTGAGCAGGAAACAACAGCAGGAGATGATGAAAAAGGTGTGTGTGAGTATGTGCTTGGGTGTGTATGTGTACCTGTTTGCATATCCATGTTCATCTGTGTGTCTATTTTTGTGTTTTCTGGATAGAACTAAGTCATTTGAGAATTGTTTCTTAACCAAATATCACAATTTTCTGCTAGACTGATTAAAATTTGCCAATACATTACATTGATAAAATGTTTTTTATTGACATTGTGCAAACCCTCCGCCCCTACTGGACCTGTACATCACATCAGCCAGCCCATTGGGAGATCTCTTGGTCTACTGTGGCGTATTCACTAGGAACCAAATGGAAGCAAATGGGCCAAAACGGGGAGCGACTAACCTAAATTTGTCCAATAAGAAACGCTTGTTTCTATTGCAAAACCTTTTCCATAACAAAAAGTTTACTGCAATGTGCACTAATGAATACACTCCTGCTGTATCCAGAGGCAGAAACAATCAGCATTTCCTCATTATTAACACTAGGCCTATCTCTAGCTGGACTCTCTCCCTCTACATCCATGGCAGTACAAAACCTCAGCGGTCCATATAGTCATGATTTCTACTGCGTGGCTTTCACGTAGATAGCACAGGTACCCACGTACAGTGCATTCGGAAAGTATTCAGACCCCTTGACTTTTTCCACATTCTGTTAGGTTACAACCTTATTCTAAAATGGGTTAAATTGTTCCCCCCCCCCCCCCCCCCCCCCCCCCTCATCAATCTACACAATAACCCATAATGACAAAGCAAAAACAGTTTTAGATTTTTTTGGGGCAATAATATTATTATTATTATTATTATTAAACATACACTACCGATCAAAAGTTTTTGAACACCTACTCATTCAAGGGTTTTTCTTTATTTTTTATTATTTTCTACATTGTAGAATAATAGTGAAGACATCACAACTGTGAAATAACACATATGGAATCATGTAGTAACCAAAAAAGTGTTAAACAAATCAAAATATATTTTATATTTGAGATTCTTCAAATAGCCACCCTTTGCCTTGATGACAGCTTTGCACACTGTTGGCATTCTCTCAACCAGCTTCACCTGAAATGCTTTTCCAACAGTCTTGAAGGAGTTCCCACATATGCTGAGCACTTGTTGGCTGCTTTTCCTTCACTCTGCGGTTCGACTCATCCCAAACCATCTCAATTGGGTTGAGGTCAGGTGATTGTGGAGGCCAGGTCATCTGATGCAACACTCCATCACTCCTTCTTGGTAAAATAGCCCTTACACAGCCTGGAGGTGTGTTGGGTCATTGTCTTGTTGAAAAATAAATGATAGTCCCACTAAATCTCACAAAGACACAGCGGTTGGAACCAAAAATCTCAAATTTGGACTCCAGACCAAAGGACAAATTTCCACCGGTCTAATGTACATTGCTGGAGTTTCTTGGCCCAAGCAAGTCTCTTCTTATTATTGGTGTCCTTTAGTAGTAGTTTCTTTGCAGCAATTCGACCATTAAGGCCTGTTTCACACAGTCTTCTCTGAACAGTTGATGTTGAGATGTGTCTGTTACTTGAACTCTGTGAAGCATTTATTTGGGCTGCAATTTCTGAGGCTGGTAACTCTAATGAACTTATCCTCTGCAGCAGAGGTAACTCTGCGTCTTCCATTCCTGTGGCGGTCCTCATGAGAGCCAGTTTCATCATAGAGCTTGATGGTTTTTGCGACTGCACTTGAAGAAATTTTTAAAGTTCTTGAAATTTTCCGGATTGACTGACTTTCATGTCTTAAAGTAATGATGGACTGTCGTTTCTCTTTGCTTATTTGAAATGTTCTTGCCATATTATGGACTTGGTCTTTTACCAAATAGGGTTGTCTTCTGTATACCCCCCCCCCCCCCCCCCATCCCCCCCCCCCCCACCTTGTCACAACACAACTGATTGGCTCAAATGCATTAAGAAGGAAAGAAATTCCACAAGTTAACTTTTAAGAAGGCACACTTGTTAATTGAAATGCATTCCAGATGACTACCTCACGAAGCTGGTTGAGAGAATGCCAAGAGTGTGCTAAGCTGTCGTCAAGGCAAAGGGTGGTTATTTGAAGAATCTCAAAACTAAAATATATTTTAAAAAGATAAATATGAAACACTTTTTTGGTTACTACATGATTCCATATGTGTTATTTCCAGTGGTGATTTTAGCATTTAAATCTTGGTGGGGCAAAAAAAAAGTGGGATGCATGCCAGCAAAGCCACTACTTTTAAAGTTTTTTATTTAACCTTTATTTAAATAGGCAAGTTAGATAAGAACAAATTCTTATTTACAATGATGGCCTACACAACACAACACTAAACAATACATTCATTGCAGAGTCCCAACACCTTACAGCTGCTACACCTGGCTTTCAGCGGAGCTTTGTCTGGCAGCGAAACAGTTCATTCAGGCTTATTTACTGCCTTTAAAAAAAACATAGCTGATATGGCTGACTTGCTTAAACAAATGTGGTTTCTACTGACAATTGAGATGTACAAACTATGGCATAAGGGGACGACAATCAGATAAGAGGCAATCCGTAATGTTGATTAAGACATTGTTGAGCGAGCGACGACAGGCGTAGTCAATATAACTATTTGTTCAGCCCTTTTTTTTAAATGTACAGCGACAGAATTCAGAATATGGGCCAGTCTTACAGTGTACAACAAGTCAGAACCGTAGGATAAATAAATGTCAGACAATGAAAGCTCTTACAATATTTGATGATTACATTTCTCTAAAACAGGTTATAGGCTACATGTGCACCACCAAGTTAGAACAGTAGGCGAAATTAAGAGGTGAAACTAGACCAAATTATTAGGGTGAGGCACATTGAAAGCTGTTTGGGTCTTTGTGTGTCAAAAAAAGATACACGTCATATAACACTCTTTGCGCGTTAAATAAGCTTTAATTTGATACGTCAAATAACACAATTCTATTATAGAATGTTGTGTGTGCTGAATTTGTACGTGCAAGCCAAGTGCCACCACTACTATCAGTAGCACTGTCAAAGCTGTACAAAAAAGTTAGCAAACAAGCACACACCGGCCACGAACGATGTGTTTACAATACCGCGTTGGTGAAAATAGACCAAATTGTTAGGGTGAGGCACATAGGCTACTAACAGCTTACTACACAACATACACTTAATATTACTTTCTTAGCTACTGTATACATATCTCTCTTGCATCCTACATAATTTATGAAGCAGCATAAGACATTTTTGGACTCAAGTTGTTGTGATGTGCTTGAACAGGAAAGTGGCGCGGTGGTCCTTCGTGGGCAAATTTAGTCATCACATGGAAAGATGCCGGATTTAAAATTCCAAGTTGAATGACTGTTCAAAATGTATTTTCCCAGTTTGAGCTGTTTATTCCCGACTTCCCAGTTGCAATGCTTGCAGTTAGCCACTGTCACCGATTCCTTACAAACCATTCATTGTTGAATTTGCGATCTCCAAATTGTTGTGTAATATTTATGTCCAATGGCCGATGAGCACCGATACGTTTTATCTATATTTTCTCTTCATATGACAAGGATTAAAAATGATTTGCCAGTAGACTTGATTCATGATGATGACTGCTAGCTAAGATTGTGAAAGTAAGATGTTGACATGATCAGTCCAATCAAAGCTATTGTACATACAGTTGAAGTCGGAAGTTTGCATACACTTAGGTTGGAGTCATTAAAACTCATTTTTCAACCACTCCACAAATGTCTTGTTAACAAACTATAGTTTTGGCAAGTCGGTTAGGACATCTACTTTGTGCATGACACAAGTAATTTTTCCAACAATTGTTTACAGACAGATTATTTCCCTTATAATTTGTTGTATCACAATTCCAGTGGGTCAGAAGTAAACATACACTAAATTGACTGTGCCTTTAAACAGCTTGAAAAATTCCAGAAAATTATGTCATGGCTTTAGAAGCTTCTGATAGGCTAATTGACATCATTTGAATCAATTGGAGGTGTGCCTGTGGATGTATTTCAAGGCCTACCTTCAAACTCAGTGCCTCTTTGCTTGACATCATGGGAAAATCAAAAGAAATCAGCCAAGACCTCAGAAAAATAATTGTAGACCTCCACAAGTCTGGTTCATCCTTGGGAGCAATTTCCAAATGTCTGAAGGTACCACGTTCATCTGTACAAACAATAGCACGCAAGTATAAACACCATGGGACCACGCAGCCGTCATACAGCTCAGGAAAGAGACACGTTCTGTCTCCTAGAGATGAACGTACTTCGGTGAGAGAAGTGAACATCAATCCCAGAATAACAGCAAATGACCCTGTGAAGATGCTGGAGGAAACAGGTACAAAAGTATCTTTATCCACAGTAAAACGAGTCCTATATCAACATAACCTGAAAGGCCGCTCAGCAAGGAAGAAGCCACTGCTCCAAAACCGCCATAAAAAAGCCAGACTACGGTTTGCAACTGCACATGGGGACAAAGATTGTACTTTTTGGAGCAATGTCCTCTGTTATGATGAAACAAAAATTGATCTATTTGGCCATAATGACCATCGTTATGTTTGGAGGAAAAAGGGGGAGTCTTGCAAGCTGAAGAACACCCTCCCAACCGTGAATTACGGGGGTGGCAGCATCATGTTGTGGAGGTGCTTTGCTGCAGGAGGGACTGGTGCACTTCACAAAATAGATGGCACCATGAGGAACATCAGTCACGAAGTTAAAGCTTGGTGGCAAATGGGTCTTCCAGATGGACAATGACCCCAAGCATACCGTTGAAGTACTTCCAAAGTTGTGGCAAAATGGATTAAGGACAACTAAGTCAAGGTAAACCTGACTCAGTTACACCAGCTCTGTCAGGAGGAATGGGCCAAAGTTTACCCAACTTATTGTGGGAAGCTTGTGGAATGCTACCCGAAACGTTTGACCCAAGTTAAACAATTTAAAGGCAATGCTACCAAATACTAATTGAGTGTATGTAAACTTCTGACCCACTGGGAATGTGATGAAAGAAAAAAAAAGCTGAAATAAATCATTCTCTCTACTATTATTCTGACATTTCACATTCTTAAAATAAAGTGGTGATCCTAACTGACCTAAAACAGGGAATTTTTACTAGGATTAAATGTCAGGGATTGTGAAAAACTGAGTTTAAATGTATTTGGCTAAGGTGTATGTAAACTTCCCACTTCAGCTGTATATATTTGTTTTTACATTGTTTGCAAACTGATATGTGACACGTATTAATGCCAAAATAACATGCCAAACAGGCAAGCCCCCCATTTTTATATATATATATATATATATATATATATATATATATATACATATATATTTTTTTTATATATTTATTTTTTATTATTATTTGTTTGCAAAAAATGTGGGTCTCAAAACAGGTGGGATCTAGAAGAAGTTATTGTTGAGAGTTGCAATATTGAAATGTGGTTGTGCATCAGCAGTTTTAAGTAAGTTAGTCTAGCCAGCTATCTAAACTTGTAATAATCATGGTTGAATTATCGACCGGAGGGGCCCCTATTGATTTTGTTAGTCACTCTCACTCAGATATCATATTAAAAACTGAAAAGATTTCTCTCCACCCTATGGCAAAATGTGTAGAATTGTAGGACCTTAACTCGAAAACTTCAACACTTTCTGTCTAATGTCAAGATGGGTGCCACTAAAATGTTTGCGTAGAGCCCCCTAAACACTAGGGCCAACTGACTGCATGTGTGGGTATGGTTGAGGATACGCAGACCTGCGAACCACTGTGGCCCCTCATGATGAGAATCAGATTTTTTGGGGTCCCCCAGCCCCATCAAAGTTGCCCATCTCTGACATAGACTGTGTCTCGTGTCCAGCATGTTAACGGTAAAACGGTGGGCCGTTGACATAGTTGCTTGTGGAAGAGGAGGGAGCCCCTGGGATAAACACTACCGATTGCCCTTGGTTTGGTAACCTTGGCCCACCAGGCTAGTTGACACGGTTGACTCCGCCATGAAGGGAATATGGTTGCCGTGACCCTGGGTTACCCACGGTCCAGCGGGAACATCAGAGTGAGGTGACCTGCCAGTCAAGGAGCGGCACTTTCCAAAGGGGAGAAGAGGTGGGAGAGAGAGGGATAAAAGCACGAAGGGGAGGGGCAGAGTGCTTTTTTACGAGCTTGTGCCTCTCCAGTTTCTGGGTTGTCTGGTCGCATGGACATAAATTCTCTATCTCGCTCTCTCTCTTTCTCTCTCTCTCTCTCTATGTCCCTCTTTCTCACTCTCTCTCTCTTTCTCTCAATTCAATTTCAATTTAAGGGCATACGTTTACATTGCCAAAAAAGTGAAATAGATAATAAACAAAAGCAAAATAAACAATAAAAAATGTACAGTAAACATTACACTCACAAAAGTTTCAAAAGAATAAAGACATTTCAAATGTCATATTATGTCTATCTACAGTGTTGTAATGATGTGCAAATAGTTCAAGTACAAAAGGGAAAATAAACATAAATATGGGTTGTATTTACAATGGTGTTTGTTCTTCAATGGTTGACCTTTTCTTGTGGCAACAGGTCACACATCTTGCTGCTGTGATTGCACACTGGTTTTTCACCCAATAGATATGGGAGTTTATCAAAATTGGATTTGTTTTCAAATTCTTTGTGGGTCTGTGTAATCTGAGGGATAGATGTGTCTCTAATATGGTCACACATTTGGCAGGAGGTTAGGAAGTGCAGCTCAGTTTCCACCTCATTTTGTGGGCAGTGTGCACATAGCCTGTCTTCTCTTGAGAGCCAGGTCTGCCTCTGGCTGCCTTTCTCAATAGCAAGGCTGTACATAGTCAAAGATTTCCTTAATTTTGGGGGAGTCACAGTGGTCAGGTATTCTGCCACAGTATACTTTTTGGTTAGGGCCAAATAGCATTCCAGTTTGATCAGATTTTTCGAAATTCTTTCCAATGTGTCAAGTCATTTATTTTTTGTTTTCTCATGTCCTGGGGCTCTGTGGGGTCTGTTTGTGTTTGTGAACAGAGCCCAAGGACCAGCTTGCTTAGAGGGCTCTTCTCCGTGTTAATTTCTCTGTAGGTGATGGATTTGTTATGGAAAGTTTGGGAATCGCTTCCTTTAAGGTTGTAGTAGAATTGAACTGCTCTTTTCTGGATTTTGATAATTAGCAGGTATCGGCCTAATTCTGCTCTGCATGCATTATTTGGTGTTTTACGTTGTACGCTGAGGATATTTTAGCAGAATTCTGCTTGCAGAGTCTCAATTTGGTGTTTGTCCCATTTTGTGAATTTTTGGTTGGTGATCGGACCCCAGAACTCACAACCATAAAGGGCAATGGGTTTTTATAAATGATTCAAGCATTTTTAGCCAGATCCTAATTGGTATATCAAATTTTATGTTATTTTTAATGGCATAGAATTCCCTTCTTGCCTTGTCTCGCAGATCGTTCACAGCTTTGTGGAAGTTACCTGTGATGCTGATGTTTAGGCCGAGGTATGTATAGTTTTTTGTGTGCTCTAGGGAAACGGTGACTAGATGGAATTTGTATTCGTGGTCCTGACAACTGGACCTTTTTTGGAACACCATTATTTTTATCTTACTGAGATTTACTGTCAGGACCCAGGTCTGACAGAATCTGTGCAGAAGATCTAGGTGCAGCTGTAGGACCTCCTTGGTTGGGGACAGAAGCTCCAGAGCGTCAGCAAACAGTAGACATTTGACTTCAGATTCTAGTAGGGTGAGGCCGGGTGCTGCAGACTGTTCTAATGCCCTTGTCAATTTGTTGATATATATGTTGAAGAGGGTGGGGCTTAAGCTGCATCCCTGGCTCACCCCCCGGCCCTGTGGAAAGAAATGTGTTTTTTGCCATTTTTAACCGCACAGTTGTTTGTGTACATGGATTTCATAACGTCTTATGTGTTTCCCCCAACGCCACTTTCTATCAATTTGTATAGCAGACCCTCATGCCAAATTGAGTCAAAAGCTTTTTTGAAATCAACAAAGCATGAGAAGACTTTGCCTTTGTTTTGGGTGTGCAGGGTGAATAGTGGGCTCCAGTGGGCTCTGTCGTACGGTAATTTGGTAAAAAGTAAATTTGACATTTGCTCAGTACATTGTTTTCGCTCAAGAAATGTTTGAGTCTGCTGTTAATGATAATGCAGAGGATTTTCCCAAGGTTGCTGTTGACACATATCCCCCGGTACTTATTGGGGTCAAATTTGTCTCCACTTTTGTGGATTGGGGTGATCAGTCCTTGGTTCTAAATTTTGGGGAAGATCCCAGAGCTGAGGATAATGTTTGTGGTCTGTATATTTTATCATTTAATTTAGGATACCATCAACCCCACAGGCCTTTTGGGGTTGGAGGGTTTGTATTTTGTCCTGTAGTTGGAGAATCCAGTGGGTTCTGGTAGCCTTTAATATTTGATTCTAAGAATTGTATTTGATCATGTTTATGTTTTTGCTGTTGGATCTTTGTTATAGAGCCAAAAAGATTGGAGAAGTGGTTTATCCATACATCTATCAAGGCACAAGGCGAGACCCAGATGCAGACACAGGAGGCAGATGGTTGGAGTCTTACAATGTTTAATAATCCAAAGGGGTAGGCAAGAGAATGGTCGTGGACAGGCAAAACCAGATCAGAGTCCAGGAGGTACAGAGTGGGAGACAGGCTCGTGGTCAAGGCAGGCAGAATGGTCAGGCAGGCAGGTACAGAGTCCAGAAACAGGCAAGGGTCAAAACCAAGAGGACTAGAAAAAGGAGAATAGCAAAAAGGAGTATGGGAAAAACACGCTGGTTGACTTGACTAAACATACAAGACGAACTGGCACAGAGAGACAGGAAACACAGGGATAAATACACTGCGGAAAATAAGTGATACCTGGAGGGGGTGGAGACATTCACAGGAACAAGTGAAACAGATCAGGGCGTGACATCTACGTTTGTTTCGAATTTTCCCAGAAGTGGTTAGATTTTATGGATTCTTCAGTTACATTGAGCTGATTTCTGATGTGCTGTTCTTTATTTTTCCATAGTGTATTTCTGTATTGTTTTAGTGAGTCACCATAGTGAAGGCACAGGCTCAGGTTTTCTGGGTCTCTATGTTTTTGATTGGATAGGTTTCTCAATTTCTTTTGGTTTGATAGGGAAGCTGAGAAGTCAAATATACTGTTTAGGTTTTTTACTGCCAAGTTTACCACCACTATTACAGTGAAACCTTATGTCCAGGAAATAGTCTAGAAGGGATTGAATTTGTTGTTGCCTAAGTTTTTTGGTAGATTTCCACACTATTTTGCTTCCATCTATAGCATTTCCTAATATTCTTCAGTTCCTTTGTCTTTGATGCCTCATGACTGAGCACAGTTCTGTTTAAGTAGAGTGTGATTTTGCTGTGATCTGATAGGGGTGTCAGTGGACTGACTGACTGAGATACTCTGGGTTGAGGTCAGTGATAAAGTAGTCTACAGTACTACTGTCACAAGATGAGCTGTAGGTGTACCTACCACAGGAGTCCCCTCAAAGCCTACCATTGACTATGTACATACCCAACTACAGTCAGTGCTGCAGGAGTTGTGTTGCAGGAGTTACGTTTTTGTTGGTTATATTGTCTAGGGGGGCATATGGGGTAGGGAATGCTGTCACCTCCAGGTATGTGTTTTTCCCCCTGTGTGCTGAGGGTGTCGGGTTCTTGTCCAGTTCTTGCATTTAGGTCGTCACAGACTAGTACATGTTTCCTGATCCTGGAAATTGTTGATCTCCACCTCTAGGATGGAGAAGTTGTCATTATTAAAGTATGGGGATTATATTGGGGGGATATAGGTAGCACACATGAGGACATCTCCCTGTCTCTATCTCTCTCTCTCTCTTTCTCTCTCTCTCTCTCTCCCTTTCTCTCTCTCTCCCTTTCTCTCCCTCTCTCTCTCCCTTTCTCTCTCTCTCCCTTTCTCTCTCTTTCTCTCTCTCTCTCTCCCCTTTCTCTCTCTCTCTCTCTCCCTTTCTCTCTCTCTCTCCCTTTTTCTCTCTCTCTCCCTTTCTCTCTCTCTCTCTCCCTTTCTGTCTCTCTCTTTTTTTCTCTCTCTCTATCATCCTACCAGCCCATTTTCATCACCATGAAAATATTGTCTGTGAACTTATTCTCTCTCTGCCTGTCTGCATTTCTGTCTCCACCTGCTTTGACACTGTACTTCATTCACTACACTTAAACACTCTCTCTCCCACTCAAGCCCTATACTCCTCCTCTCCATCCCTCCACCATTTCATGTTTCCCTTCTTTTGGTGAAGTCATCACTGCCTTTCGCCAGCCATTCTCTCATTTTCTCCCCTTGTTTTTCTCCCTAGTTCCCTCTCTCTCTCTCCCTCCCTCCCTCCCTCCTTCACTCTCCTTATAGATGGAGATTAAGTCTGGGCTGGAGCCCCATCCGTTTCCCTGACTGTTTGTTATTAAGGAGATGGATGGAGGCTTGCAGTGCCAGCTCGACGCAGCCGCAATTACAGCAGGTCCAGTGATAGATGGAGAAATAGCGAGGAGGGAGAAAGAGAGAGGGGCATCTATCACGCCCTTTAATCTACCTGTCACTGCTGGGGAAGGAGGCTGGGCCTTGGGTGAGGTGGGAGGAGGGGGAGTGAGGATGGAAGAGAGGAGAACTGGCCAATGCAGCGCCTTGACTATTGGTTAAAGGTTTCATATCCTTCTTTTGCTCTGTCCTTCCCCCAAACAATTACATGAAAAGATGCCCTCCAGTACTACAGTAATTAAATGTCCTCATTAACTAATTGATTGTCTTGAGGTTATTGAATTTCGTATTGAATTCTGGATGTTTGTGTGCCAGTGTGTGTCTGGCTGCTTAACAGTGTTGCATCAGATACGGTATGCTGTTACGCTATGTGGATGTGTGCTGTTGATGGGTCATAACTTCTTTTATTTACAGGTCAGGAGACGAAGCCTCGAGAATGTAATTTGTTTGGTTTGAAGGGAAACATTTTTGCATTGAGATAATTTAATGCACCTTGGTAGTACTGTGCATCTACATGTTTCAAATACCCAGTACACACATGTGCAAACACACACAATTAAGCACATGCACCAAGACACACATGCACACACGTACACACTCACATCACGCCATCACACACTGTGCTATGGCCCATGGCCTGCACACACCAACACACACCTGTTGGTGGTATCAAAGAAGCGACCACCTTAAAAGAAGCGCATGGTTCTGACTCGTTTTTCTCCTCAATGTTAGAGAAATATTATGAAAGCTAATCCGAGCCTCTCCTCTCACTCCCCTCCTTATTCTCATCTGTCCAGGAGAGTGAGGTATGGGATGGAGGGATTAATTCTCTTCCGTTGGCCATGGGAATGATAGATGGACAGATGTGGGGAAAAATGTAGGGAGGGAAGAAGAAAGAGGGGGGCAAAGGAGAGAAGCGATGTGGTCTGCATCCCACATTAATAAGATCTCCCAGAGCCACGATAACCTAGGCTGGAAATGTAAGTAATGGCAAGAGATGCAATCTAATCTTAGCAATAATATCTGAATGAATCTCTGGCAATGGGTCATAATGCAAAGGAAAAATGTATTTGTTTTGATCAAGGTTCAGGTGTGAGGACGGAGGCCATAGCAGAACCAGCAGATAGATCATACTGTTCACAGTTGGGCTTAGCCGAGAGTTACAGGAGTGACTGTGGGTTCCATTGATAGTGGGACACCTCTCTCCTTCCTCTCAGTGTGCACAATGATTTAAAAGAAAATGGCTGGTATAGGAAATATGGTGAAAACTCCCTCTAACCCATGCCTCGACCAATCCAATGCCTTTAGATTTGTGGGAAGTAGTGAACGAGTGTACACTTCAGGAGATATTATCGGGACACACCCATTGTGTAGTCATTGTGTAGTTCTACGGCCCAGCGGAGAGGAGACTGGAGGTTCAGTAACAACACTGAGAGTCAAGAGAACAGGGGAAAAAAACAAGAGTACTGAAAGTAGAGTCATTTAGAGAGTGCTCTCCCCATTGGCCCTCTTGTGCATTATAGAGCCCATAGGCCAAGAAGGGTATGTTTTTGTGTGTATGTGCATGTGTGTGTGTGTGTGTGGGGGGGGGGGGGGTACGTGTGTGCACGTCTATCTGTTTATCTGTCTGTCTGTGTTTGTTTGAGAATGTTTTCAGAACTGTCAGCATGGAAACAGACCCTGGTTTGTTTACCCCTAACAACAGACAAGCTGAACATGGAATCATGTATCAGTTCTTCCTCAAGTGGCAGATTCATTTTTCAAGTAGAACGTGTCAACACCAACACTAGAGAATGCGTTGGAATGCAAACTAGCAAACTAGTAAAACGTCCCTTTACAGCTACATACATGGACGTTCCTTTATGCAAGCACCTAATGTACGTGAGTTAATGTGTGTGCTGTGTCCCTTTGTGTCCAACTGCGTGAATGCATGCGTGTGCATGTGTGCTCTTATAGGTGGTTGAGCGTGCACTTGTCTGTGCACTAGTGTGTGCGTTTTCAATCATCATCTTGAATCAACTGTAAGTGCAGATGTGCTGTGACCTGACTAAGATCAGATAAAGTGCATCTCGCCCCGCCCCCCCCAGCTCCATTTGTCATGGGCCAGCTGTCGGGCTGCTGTGATTGGTTGTTGTGGGAGACAGATAGCCGATAGGCTCTGATTAATAAAACTGACTCTGGAACTTACTCATTGATCAAGGGAACAGGCGAGGGGGAGGGAGAAGACGGGAGGGAATGAGAGAAAAAGCATTCCCTGTCGCACTGTCAGTGCTTGCTGATACCGTGATTGCGTCTGTGTGTGTGTGTGTTTGTGTGTGTATAATAAATACATAACGTAACATTGGTGATAAAAGAGCTTGGAAAAAACCTGCCGGCACTGTAGATATGAGGAATATTGGTCAGAAGGCCTAAAAGCACAGTGACTCTGTACCGGTACCCCCTGTATTTAGCCTCGTTATTGTTATTTTACTGCTGCTCTTTAATTATTTGTTACTTTTATTTTATTTTTTTGTAGGTATTTTTCTTAAAACTGCATTGTTGGTTAAGGGCTTGTATGTAAGCATTTCACTGTAAGGTGTAAGGTGTTGTATTTGGCACATGTGACAAATAACATTTGATTTGATCATATTTGGTGTAGGCCTATACTAGTATAGATGTATAGAATGTGATATAGTAATGTTATTAAGTGCGAGAATCTCAGAAGGTTGGTCTCTCACTCAATTCAATAGGCTTTATTGACATGGGAAACGTATGTTTACATTGCCAAAGCAAATGGAAGAGACAATAAACAAAAGGTAAGTAAACAAGAGGAACATTAGTAAACATTACACTCACAAAAGTTTTAAAGAATATAGACATTTAAAATATATTATTCGCTATGTACAGTGTTGTAACAATGTGCAAGTAGATGAAGTATGAAAGGAAAAATAAAGATATAAATATGGGTAGTATTTACATTTTTTGTGCTCCTCTGGTTGCCCTTTTGTCATGGCAACGGGCCACACATCCTGCTGCTGTGATTGCACACTGCGGTATTTCACCCAACAGATATGGGAGTTCATCAATGTTTGATTTGTTTTCAAATTCTTTGTGTGATCTGTGGGAAACATGTGTCTCTAATGTGGTCACTCTCTCTCTCCATGTTGGAGAATATGTGTGCTTTTCATTCAAACAGGAATATATGCACGACATGGAGAAAAGCATACTGAGCCACCTGGCTAGTCCTCGTGTGTACTCAGTCCCAGAACGGGAAGTAGTAAAGGTCTTATCATACCCCACAACCTGGGTATAATTCAAACATCCACCAGAGAGAGACAAGCAAGAAGGAACATGTTGGGGTGCGAGTGAACCTAAGTCACACTGTATGTGTATGTAAACATTGAGGGGCTCCATGCGGTTGGGTACTGTGGGAAATGGACTGCTGTGTAACTGCTCAAGACGGTCTGTGTGTGTTTGAATGTGAATATGTGTGCATGGAAGTACAGTACCGAGAGTGTATCTGAGAGTGTATGTGTTATTATGTGTGTGTGTCCTAGTAAAATAAACTGTAGTGTATTATCACTAACAGGAGTTGTGTGCATGAGTGCGTGTGTGCGTGTGTGTGTGATTGAGCTCTCTCTGTGGGGTGGTCAGTAGTGGGAGGTCGTGACCTGGTCGAATCCGGGGGAGTGGAGATCATCAATCAGCAAGGGGCAGGCCTGAGCAGCAGGACCATCACCACCCCTCCACCCCACGGGGTAACAGATGGCCTTGGGACAACTGGCTCTTGCTCACCTCTCTCGTAACACACACACACGCACACACAGTATCTGCACCAACTCAACAATGCACACAAAAAATAACACATACATACATACATACACACACACACACACACACACTATTTTGCGTGCATGGATGACAGGCTCCACACACAAACAGATCAGACACTCACCCACTCAAAGTGCAAAGATAATTAAACATACACAAAGACACACATTGTGCTAAATACCTCAATATGCTGGCACATATATTGTTTATGTTAATATATTCATGAAGACCACACAAACATGCATGTAAACAAACTCAAACACACAATAGTCTTCAGAGTTTTATAAACTGGAAATGTGCCATTGACTGGGCATAGCATTAGCGCCCCCTGCTGAGATTAAAGATTTAAACAGTTAAAAAAATGTGATATTTTAGTCAAGAACTATCTTTGAGTATTTAGTCATTTGAATATAATTTGCATCATCACAGTTTTTGCTCTGTACTGAAACTCGACTGCTGACATGCACATTCTTCTGGGATTGTAGTAACAGTGGGCTAATGAACAAAATACAAAAAATAGTTTGGGGGTAAAATATCTCTTAAAATGAATTTCAGTCAACAACAATTTCCCACAATCCACAGAAAACAGACACCAGATTATCAGCAAACTTTTATTGATGATACTTTTCCAACTCGCAGGATTAAATCAAATGAACTCCTCCTATAAAGATCCACACAAGCTACAAAGATTTATCAAACACATTCAGATAATGTATTATCTGAGATAACTTCACTGAATCCAGACAAAGGAAAATGCATGTGTGAACATTCTGTAAACCTTAGAACACTCCATAATGTTAAAGTCGTCTTATACTGAGACTCTCTGGTTAGCTATACACTACTAGTACGTAGTTAGGAAACTTAAATACTGTGTACAGCATTATAAGTGTTTCCCAAAATTACTAAAACTGTCTATTAAAATATAAATCTATAACTTATATACTGGAGTAAATTCAAGCACGCTATAAAAACACTAGAAAAACAGGAGAAAAACACTAGAAAAACGTTAGGAAAAACACTAAAAAGTTAGAAAAACGTTAGAAAACCACAAACGTAAAAATTAGAAGAAAGCTAGAAAAACACTAGAAAAACGTTAGAAAACCACAAACGTAAAAACTAGAAGAACGCTAGAAAAACGTTAGGAAAACACTAGAAAAACAATAGGATAAACACCAGGAAAAACGGGAGGAAAACACCAGGAAAAACGGGAGGAAAACACCAGGAAAAACGGGAGGAAAACACCAGGAAAAACGGGAGGAAAACACCAGGAAAAACGTGAGGAAAACACCAGGAAAAACGTGAGGAAAACACCAGGAAAAACGTGAGGAAAACACCAGGAAAACACCAGGAAAAACGTGAGGAAAACACCAGGAAAAACGTGAGGAAAACACCAGGAAAAACGTGAGGAAAACACCAGGAAAAACGTGAGGAAAACACCAGGAAAAACGTGAGGAAAACACCAGGAAAAACGTGAGGAAAACACCAGGAAAAACGTGAGGAAAACACCAGGAAAAACGTGAGGAAAACACCAGGAAAAATGTTAGGAAAACACCAGGAAAAACGTGAGGAAAACACCAGGAAAAACGTGAGGAAAACACCAGGAAAAATGTTAGGAAAACACCAGGAAAAACGTGAGGAAAACACCAGGAAAAACGTGAGGAAAACACCAGGAAAAACGTTAGGAAAAACACTAGAAGAATGTTAGAAAAAACCCAGAAGAACACCACCTTAGAGGGCCTGACCCATGGGGAGAAACATGAAGAGAGGGGCTCAGTCCACAGCGCATGTGATTCACTGCCCAAAGCTTGATTGGCTGAGTGATGGTCAGGACGGTCAGATGATCAGGTGACCTGTCGTTGGGTCCATCAGCCCACAAGCTTCCAGGCAGCTTCCTTCAGCCACTTGGCAACTTTCCTCTCAATGGCCTGACAACCAGAGAGAAAAGACAGATCAGGATGAGGGGAAGAGAAGTTTAAAAATAATATTCACTAATGACATAAGAGATAGACAATGGGGCAGTTTCCTGGACACAGATTTAGTTTAGTCTTGGACTAACAAGCTATTGACCATTGACCATGCTTTTTTGTTTCTGGGAAACCGGCCCAAAGTGTTCAATCGAGACATACAGTTCTGAAGCACACATTACTCTTCATGTGCCACCAAAGCTCACAGTCAGAGTCTCTCTCAGTTACATCAACTTAGTGTTGTCTAGCCTGCCGTGTGCCGTACTTTGCGGGCCTGCTTCAGGGCGGGGCGGTCTGCAGCGCCGCCGGGGTTCATGTCGGCACAGTGGGAGGTGCCCTTGATGAGGATGGCCATGTCTTTGTCCTCCTTGTCCAAGTCCTCTTCCAGAACGCTGAGCTCACGCCAGGGGTCAATGTCACCTGACAGAGGTCACAGGTCACAGACCAGAGGGACAGGTCATATACTCACTGTCACACAGAGGAGGTTGGTGGGAGGAGTTATAGGAGGATGGGCTCATTGTAATGGCTGGTCAATCATGTGGTTTCCATATGTTTGATACCATTCCATTGATTCCATTCCAGCCATTACTTTGAGCCCGTCCTCCTCCCACCAACCACCTCTGCTGTGACACAATCACTCACATAGACACAGCACATTGATTCACTGCCAGTGGGTATAAATTACACTATGATGTACTGAGAGGTAATGGTTTAAACCTCCATCTATCTATCTATCCATCTATCGATCTATCCGGTGGTTGGGCCAGTAACCGAAAGGTCGCTTGGTTCGGATCCCCAAGCCATTCTGCCTTCAAACAACAACTGCTCCCCGGGCGCCGATAACGTCAATGAAGGCCCCCCCCCCCCCCCCCCCCTCCCTCCCCGGGCGCCGATAACGTCAATGAAGGCCCCCCCCCCCCCCCCCCCCCTCCCTCCCCGGGCGCCGATAACGTCAATGAAGGCACCCCCCCCCCCCCCCCCCCCCCCCCCCCCCCCCCAGCACCTCTCTGATTCAGAGGTGTTGGGTTAAACTCGGAAGACACATTTCGGCTGAATGCATTCAGTTGTGCAGCTGGTTAGGCATCGCCTATCTACTGTATCTATCTGTGAAGTCTCTGCTCACCATTGACATAGAGCACCCTGTCAGTGTCGGGGTGGTCTCCTCCATAGTACTTATTGGTGAAGGCGATGTGTCCGGGCAGACTGTGCTGGGGGATGTTGAACACCTCAGGACACAGGTCAGTCTGAGCCTGCAGGGTCAACATGCGGGAGAAGGGACAGCTGGCGTCCTCACACGTCTGGACTGTCACAACAAAACAATGATGAGGTAAGCCATAGAAATACAATGAATTTCTATTGAATTATGATGTGTAGTTCTATTTCTGTAATGTAAGATACAGCTGAGTGGCTATGGGCATACAATAATACAGATCCTATAATGAGTGATACTGTACCAAAGAGTGGGAGCTTTGCACAGCTAGTGTTAATACATTTGGCTTATAAATGTGCTGCTTAGGGGGAAATTAACTCTGGAGTCTGGACTGTTTTTTGTTTTTTTACCCTCCAGTGCTGTGAGCACTCAACTCACTGATTGAAACAAATACCTTGCTTCTACGTGGGGACATAAGTTTGGTAAATGTACAGTGGAGCCCGAAATTATTGACACCCTTGATAAAGATGAGCAATAATGACTGTATAAAATAAATTATTCAAATACTGAGCTACATTGTATGCTCAAAAAAATGGGAAATTATATATGATTATACTAATGCTATTGATCAGAGAAAGATGTTTAAAAAGTCATTTTTTTCTCAAAGGTAGTGGTCAAAAATATTCACACCTCTAAAGATTCTTATAAATTAAATAGTCAAAAGGTTAGTATTTGGTCCCATATTCCTAAACTTCTACAGTAATCTGGATGCTAACATGATTACAGATTCATTCTGGATTCAGGATTCATTCAGGATTATCCGTAACCATGGTAGCATCCAGATTACTGTAGAAGTGTTTCAAAACATTCTTATTTACAATAAAGTGTCTCCAAAATGACACAATACATTATTTACCATTCATTTCTATTGGGCACAAAATAATCTGAAACACAACCAAAACTAACTGCAAATGCATCCAACATGTTTTTAGAGTCACAAGCTTGATGTAGTCATTGCATGCTAGGAATATGCAACCAAATACTAAACTTTTGACTACTTTTTTTACAGGAATCTTTAGGGGTGTAAATAATGTTTATAATAATGTCCTACCTGTTATAGAGAAAAAAAATGTATTACTTCTTAAACAAAATCTCTTTGTTGTTCTAGTATAAAATTGTTTTAGTATAAAATAATTTCCCAATTTTTTTGCATACAATATAATGTAGCTCAGTATTTGAATGATATATTTTTTACAGTCATTATTGCTCATCTTTATCAAGGGTGTGAATCATTTCGTACCCCAATGTATCTCCTCTAGGAGTGACAGTGTTGTGTGGTGGAGCGGTACTCACAGAAGCCAAACTCGGTGCAGGTCTGGTAGTACCACTGTCTCTCTCCATTGTAGGCAGAGTCCAGATTGGTGTCACTCAGGTCCTCGATGGTCTGCTTGTGGGACGCATCCAGACAGGGCTCCTCGCCTGTGGCCCGGTAGATCTAATACAAACACACACAGTAACAGTGTTCCCTGACTGTTCTACAATCACGCTCCACACTGCCATTTCCCACCTGGACAAAAGGAACACCTATGTGAGAATGCTGTTCATTGACTACAGCGTTCAACACCATAGTCCCACGAAGCTCATCACTAAGCTAAGGACCCTGGGACTAAACACCTCCCTCTGCAACTGGATCCTGGACTTTCTGATGGACCCAGGTGGTAAGGGTAGGTAACAACACATCAGCCACGCTGATCCACAACACCGGGGCCCCTCAGGGGTGCGTGCTTAGTCCCCTCCTGTACTCCTTGTTCACCCACGACTGCATGGCCAAACACGACTCCAACACCATCATTAAGGTTGCTGACGACACACCAGTGGTAGGCCTGATCACCGACAACGATGAGACAGCCTATAGGGAGGAGGTCAGAGACCTGGCAGTGTGGTCCCAGGACAACAACCACTTGCAATTTGCAAAAAACAAAATCAGGTTTCGACAGAAATATGTCTGAGACGCAAAGAAAATTCAAAGAGAGGGGGTACAAAAATGGTTAGATTAATACTACCATTAAGAAAATTCAAAACAAACCGAGACATGATCTTTTTCAAGGACAGTCTCGCAAAAAGAAGCATTCTTGCGTTCTAACTACCTGCTATTCAAAGTGCTCTGAACAAATTATGGGAATCGTTCACAAACATTGGCACATTCTAAGATCCGATGATAGTCTCGGTAATGTGTTTTCAGACCCTCCCTTGATCGTGTTCTAGTGGGTCAGAAATCTCAGAGATGAACTGGTAAACTCTGATTTACCACCCCAATATATCCCTGCACAACGTCTATTTGCGCCCCTACTGGACGGAAAGTACAAGTGTAATGGCTGTGCTCAATGCAATGGTACTTATAAATGTAGATCCTTCAAACACCCCCAAACAGGGAAACAGATCCCAATTAAAGGTGTTATCACGTGTTCCACTAAGGCAGTTATTTATCTTATAACTTGTCCTTGTGTTAAAAAATGATGTGGGTAAAATAAAGCGCAAATTAAAAGTATGAATCTCGGAGCATCGTAGCACCATTAGGTGCAAAAACTTGACTTACCCAGTTACAGCCCACTTTTTGGAAGCGAACCACTCGATTTCGTCCCTACGTTATATCGGCATCGAACTTGTCACCCTCCCTAGGAGAGGGGGTGACCTCGACAATTTATTGTTAAAACGAGAGGCTGTCTGGATCTTTAATTTAAAGACGCTTGCTCCCTTCGTTCTCAACGTAGACTTTGATCTGAAGCCATTCTTGTGATTATTGTGATTTTGCTATTGTAAATGTTTGTAGGCCTATGCAGCCAAATTGTATCTATGATCATATGCTATCCATGTTTTTGGTTTGTTATTTTGATATCTGAAGATTAACCAATGATATCAGGAAACACCCGGCCATGATTACAGACACCTGTGTGTGTCCTTTGACACTATATAAACTAGTGACCCGCAGTGTTTGTCATTATACCCTGATGAAGACAGCTTGTCTGTCGAAACGTAGGTTATTAAATTATTGTATCTGAGCTCCTAGAGTGTGCGGCTCTCCTTTAATTTTTGAAGTGTTCAACTCCGCTAGCCAACACCTCGCCTAAATAGGTGTGCGTTTCTTTCGCCTCTAGGACAACAACCACTACCTTAATGTGAGCAAGACAAAGGAGATGATCGTGGACTACAGGAAAAGGAAGGCCGAACAGGCCCCCATTAACATCGACGGGGCTGTAGTGGAGCAGGTCGAGAGTTTCAAGTTCTTTGGTGTCCATATCAACAACAAACTATCATGGTGCAAACACACCAAGACAGTTGTGAAGAGGGCACGACAACAGCTTTTCCCCCTCAGGAGACTGAAAAGACTTGGCATGGGTCCCCAGATCGTCAAAAAGTTCTACAGCTGCACCATCGAGAGCTTCCCTGCCTCGTATGGCAACTGTTCGGCATCCGACCGTAGGGCGCTACAGAGGGTAGTGCGTATGGCCAATACATCACTAGGGCAAAGCTTCCTGCCATCGAGAACCTGTAGACTAGGCGGTGTCAGAGGAATGCCCAAAAAATTGTAAAAGACTCCAGTCACCCAAGTCATAGACTGTTCTCTCTGCTACCGCAAGGCAAGCGGTACCGGAGCGCCAAGTCTAGGTCCAAAAGGCTCCTTAACAGCTTCTACCCCCAAGCTATGAGACAGATACCCACACGCAAACTGACTCAGTACCGGTACCCCTTGTATATAGCTTAGTTTTTGTTATGTAATTATATTGTGTTTACTTTTTTACTTTATTTAGTAAATATTTTCTTAACTCTATTTCTTTAACTGCATTGTTGGTGAGGGGCCTGTAAGTAAGCATTTCACGGGAAGGTGTACTACACCTGTTGTATTCAGCGCATGTGACAAATACAATTTAAATAGATCAGCCAAGGCGATGCACAACTGTAGATCAATACAGCCCTCTGCTGGTTAATCAATGATTTTTTGTGTGTGTGTGTGTGTGTGTGTGTGTGTGTGTGTGTGTGTGTGTGTGTGTGTGTGGTGTGTGTACACACACAATACACCTCATACCTGCACCAGCTTGATCAGCCGGTCGTATGCCTCAGTCTCCGAATCGTAGGTCTCTGTCTCATTGGTCATTATTTTACATATCTCCTCAATAGTCAGGATTCCCCCCTCCTCGTTGTACTCCACGGTTCCCATGACGATGTCGGCCAGGCTCTGCATGAGCTCGATCTGGTCCTCCAGATCCTCAGGGATCTCACAGCACCCAAAGTCCTTCCCCACCTCAGTGGCATTCCCTGCAAACAGGGCGGCCTCCACGGCAGCAAAGGCCTCCCAGATGTTCCCCACACACTGGAGGAGAGAGAGAGAGACAGTGACAGAGAGAGTCAAATCCCACAGTAGGAGACTCATACAGTCAGACACTCCAACACATGATGTCAAGCACCCACATCTACTGTAAATGTTGTCATACCTTATCTGAACCTCCAACGTCCTCGACCGCAAGGCTCAGACCCACCATCTGGAAGAGAGCAACACCAGGGTATGTTTTCACCGTGGTCTGTACAGCTGAACATCACATCTACCATGCTATTAACACTATAAATAGTGCCACAGTTACTAGTTTGTCTACTACTACTGCAACTACCACCACTACTACTACAATTAATACTAATGATGAGATCTTTACTTTGTTGAAGGTGGAGAAGTCCAGTTTGGCTTTGACAGGAGCAGAGGAGGCCACAGCACCGTAGACCAGGTGAGGGAACTGGAAGAGCAGGAACAGAGAACATTATTTAGTATTATTACCATGGAATAGAGTAGACCAGCATACAGTAACACTGCTGTCCAGTCATAAGTATAAATATAGACAGTGTTGTTTTATCTCTACTGTACCTTTCCCCTGAGCCAGGCAGACAAGGCCCCAGCATAGGAACCTCCAAAGCTGATCCAGGTATTCTTGTCAGAGAGGTCAAAGCGATCGCTGATGTATTGATGGAATTCTGCGACGTCGGCAAGACTTGAATCCAAGAGATGGCAGAGAAAATGCAATTCAATGTCTGCCCAATTCAAGCCCACTCAAAAGCTCTCTGCCGACATCAAGTAGCAACACACTGGGCACAGACATCAGTTCAACGTCTAGTTTTGATTTACATTTGGTTGAGTTGTCAACTAATGTGAATTCAACTTGAAATCAACCAAAAATGGCACCTTGCCGTTGGATTTAGGTTCAAAGTTGGGTTAATTAAAAATATGAAATACCCACACGTTGATGACGTTTTGCAAATCCAATCAGTTTTCCACATTGATTCAACGTCAACACATTGACTCCCTCTTCCCACCAGTACTCACGCCTGCTGGCTGGACAGGTCTCCCAGGTTCTCAGTCTCCAGGCCATCTTCGTTGATGCTCTCGCCATAGAAACGATGCTCCAGGGCCACAAGCAGGGCCCCGTGCTCCTCAGCCATGTCCACATGGTGGCCTACAGATACACACAAAGCAGGAGCGGAGAGGAAAAATAGGGGGAGGTTAAGAGTTGGTTGAGGTATCAACGACACAAAAAACAAAGAACAGGCATTGACTTGTAACTAAATACAAGTATCAAATTCATAACACCTATGTAAGCCTAACTTATCGTGTCAATGCATTTCCATTTTCTTTTCATATTACTTAAGAGCGTGACGGGGGAGCTTTGTGTGTACCTGCCAGCACATTGAACTCAGAGATGGGGCCCTCCCCTCCGATGAACAGGAACACTGGGCCATGAGGACGCTCCCAATAGGCTTCATTCACAAAAAACCTCTGAGAGAGAGAGAGGGTGAGAGGAAGCAAGAGAACAAGAGGGGGGGGGGGCTGCAAATAACCTGTACACAGTGAGGTCCAAAAGTGTTTGGACAGCGACCCATGTTGTTATTTTGGTTCTGTACTCCAGCACTTTGGAATGATACAATGACTGAGGTTAAAGTGCACCGTCAGTGGTATATGCATTTGAGTGTAATTACAACACATTTTGTACATAGTTCCCCCATTTTAGGGAACCAAAAGTATTTGGACAAATTCACTTACATGTGTATTAAAGTAGTCAAAAGTTTAGTATTTGGTCCCATATTCCTAGCACACAATGACCACATCAAGCTTGTGACTCTACAAACTTGTTGGATGCATTTTCAGTTTGTTTTGTTGTTACTCACGATTCATTCAGGATTATCCATAATCATGGTACCATTCACAAAAATGTGGAAGTGTTCAGAAACATTCATTTCTAAACATTTACAATAAAAGTGACTCCAAAATGACACAATACATTATTTATCCATTAATTTCTATTTGGCACAAAATTCTCTGAAACCAAACCAAATCAAACTGCAAACGCATCCAACAAGTTTGTAGAGTCACAAGCTTGATGTGGTCATTGTGTGCTAGGAATATGGCACCAAATACTAAACGTTTGAATACTCCAATACACATATAAGTGAATTTGTCCTAATACTTTTGGTTCCCTAAAATGGGGGAACGACGTACAAAAAGTGCTGTCACGCTATATGGATGAAAATACCCTCACATTAAAGCTGACAGTCTGCACGTTGAACTCATGGTCATTGTATCATTTAAAATACAAAGTGCTGGAGTACAGAGCCAAAACAACCAAAAATGCATTTGGACCTCACTGTAGGTGCACGTATCGGTGGTGGGTCACCTGAGGAAATGTTTCATCGTTTTGACTGTCGAAGTGGTTCAGGGGTTGGTGAATTTTCCCGTCTCTCACTTCGCTCATGGGCTTATGCCCGTTGACTGCGCTCATCAGCACATTCTTCTTCGCTTTCTCATACTGGATTTTACGCACGTGCTCCTTGATCTTCCTCAGAACTCGTCCTATGAAATGTCAAATGTGATATGAAATCCAATGCACTGTGCACAGCAAGAACGACAGGAATAAAGGACGGGCAATTATAGAGATAATACGAGAAGTGTAATAAATACCATTTAAAATAACACAAGCATATTGCTATTACATTGTTATAACTAACTTCTTTCTAAGCAGGGTTTCTCACACACTTATAAACAGATACAGAGACAGACACACACACACCCAAGGACAGAGGGCTGACGTAAACCTTTCATAAACACTGATAAGGAAAGGCTTTGATCAAAAGAGTGCTTGGGTCCGCATTTCACGAAATAATGAGACACACACACATAACCAAGGACAGAGGGCTGACTACGCACACACAAAATCTCCTGCTTAGCTGAACATTTGATAACAAAGAACTTTTGCTATAAGACTCAGAAGGATGACGCCCAGCTCATCAGGACCAATCTGAGAAGACAACAACCTGTCCAGAACCAACCAGAGGACAAGAACTTCCAGACTCAACCTACTTTCTATCTTTGTATAAAATGTCTATGCACTCTGTTATCTGGGCTTCTTTCGGATAGTTCCATTTGAGCTTGATGAAAGGGTCCGTGCACGCTATTTCAGATATCTTTACCTCTGAATAAATTGCTTTTAATTAAACCTTATCCACCCTGTCCAGAGTCTCTACTTCGTCTCAGTTCTCCAGTAAACTTGTTTTATCAACAGAAGCTAAATTGTTTGTAGTTGCGCGTAAAGTCACATATGGACCTAAATTACGCACGTATTTGTTGGTCAAACCATGAGAGCCTCCTTAGACTTGAACATCTGAATGTGCGCATATGCAACTCCTTAACAATTTCGACAATTATCTCTCACATTTCGTTCTACAAAAAGGGCTATCTAAACGTGTCACAATTTTTTTTGGATTGGATACAATTTTGTATTTATTCCTGATGGTCTCAGCACATGGCTTTTGCTGATAAGTTATTGATAACCCTCTGCCATAACCTTATCGGTCTAATTCATACCCGACAGCCAAGCCCATGTTTATTTTATTTTTCATGGGTTGTATTATAATTCAATACATACTTAGTGTTAATAAACCATGTATTAGTTAGGAACAGAATAAACTTATTGCTATAGAAGGTGCTCAATTTTTAAGCAGCCAATTTCACATAACTATCTAAATATAGCTTCTAGATTAGCCAATTTCATTTCTCTGAATACCACAATTTTATGGATTCACCTCAATAATTAAAATTATATACAATCAAAGTGTATATTATATCAGCCCACACAGATACATGGATGTACTTTCATGCTAGGTATAAAACCTCATATCGGAGCTTAGAGACCCCAACTGATGTATAGGACAATATTAAAATGATCTACTTTTGTTTCATTACAAGCATCATGAAACCTCTAACACATTAAATTAACTTGGCGAAAAACTGTTTTTGAACGCAACTTGTTTACCACTTTTTTACCATGCGTATTTTTTTAAATGATCAGTTCATTATGGATCGTTAACGTACCAGAATAGACGAAGTTCACAAGGAGAAGAAGGATGATACAACGGATGGGAGACAGAAGCATCTTCAGACCTCCAACTACGACCTCTTTACTGATATAGGTCTACACTATGGTCAGACAACCTTGCCGTCTCAATGCGAGGAGAACGCCTGCTTTTAAGGCGTGACCAACGTTTTTAGTCCACCCGGGCTCCCCTGATGCCCACTGTGGGTATTTATAGTAAACAAGCCGCCAGTTGAGCGTAATCAAGACGCAGCAGTGAGTCTGGGCAATAGGCATATCTCCTCCAACGGTGGCAGTGGTCCAAACTAGAACGACACTATGGGCATTGGCTTGGTGAAAGATGCATACACTTCACATTTAGGTATTGAATTGTATGCACAAAGCCTAAAACTCAGCACAAACACTTAACATGTTGAAACAGGGCCCTTAGGCTCAGTTCATCTTTTATAAAAAATTTAAATACACGTTTTTATGATGCAATCATTTTTATAGATTTACAAAAGTGTGATGCTGGTTGGTAGAGTACCCAACCTGAATCCTGCATGTGGAGCTAGCAAGAGAGAGGCCACTAACTCTTTACAGTTTACAGACAGCTCTGCTTTGGGTGATTCTGACTGACAGCAAGGCACCAACACACAAACATATGCATCTGCAGGAGGCGAAATAAGTACTTTTCATATTAGCTTAAATGGATAGTTGGTCATTTTGGCATTTTATCAACCTACCCAGAGACGGATGAACTCGTGGATACTATTTGCATGTCTCTGCGTCCAGTATGAAAGTTACGAGGTAGTTTTGCGAGCCAACATTAACTAGCTTAGTGCAAAGACTGGAAGTCTTCGGGTACAGCTAGCATGCTAGAGTGCAAACACTGGAAGTGTTCGGGTACAGCTAGCATGCTAGAGTGCAAACACTGGAAGTGTTCGGGTACAGCAAAGACTTCCAGCACTAATGTTAATGTAAGCTATCGCTAGCGCCCAAAACTACCTCGAACTTCCTTAATACTGGACGCAGAGACATACAAATTGTATCCACTAGTTCATCTGACTCAGGGTAAGTAGATAATCCCTTTAATTTAACTTTCTACACCGCCCCTCCATCCATTCCTCCTCGGCTAAGAAAAGCTGCACTTCAGCCTCTTTCTGCTCCTCAGCTTCAGAGCTTGGAGAAAGTTATTGTTTTAGGACTCTTCTTCTCCATGGAGGCTGCAGCTGACTTCATGACATCCTCCGTCTGCAGCATGCTCATGTTCCACGTTGCCTGAAGACAGGAGAGAGACAGACTGAACTCAGCCTCATTGTGTAATTCATTAAAAAATATATATATTTCAGATTTTGGACTTCCAATGACATCTACTTTTTAAAAATCCCACCCCCCTTATCAGAACAGTACATTTGTTTACGAGACATCGTTATCTATACTGGGTTGTGTTCTTGATAGCCTATGTTGTTGCCACGGTGACGTGTGTGATGTTGTGAGCATCCTTGTAGTACTGAGCCTCACCATGTAGTTCAGGCCCTCTGCCACACTGTGGTCTCTGGAGTAGATCAGGTTGACCTTGGTTCCCTGGACAGCCACAGGGCTGCGGCCTGCTATCTCCCCTGCCATCTCAAGAGCTCCAGCCAACATCGCCTCCTTGTCCGGAAATACACGGCTACACAGGAAAAGAGTGTATGAGTACACAAAACCAACACACATACACAACAAATACACGGCTACACAGGAAAAGAGTGTATGAGTACACAAAACCAACACACATACACAACAAATACACGGCTACACAGGAAAAGAGTGTATGAGTACACAAAACCAACACACATACACAACAAATACACGGCTACACAGGAAAAGAGTGTATGAGTACACAAAACCAACACACAACAAATACACGGCTACACAGGAAAAGAGTGTATGAGTACACAAAACCAACACACATACACAACAAATACACGGCTACACAGGAAAAGAGTGTATGAGTACACAAAACCAACACACATACACAACAAATACACGGCTACACAGGAAAAGAGTGTATGAGTACACAAAACCAACACACAACAAATACACGGCTACACAGGAAAAGAGTGTATGAGTACCCAAAACCAACACACATACACAACAAATACACGCACACGTTGTTTTCATACCTGACTAATCCACTTTCTTTGGCCTCATCAGCGTACATCTTCCTCGCTGTCAGAGCCAACTCATTCACCAGGCTGGAGAGGAAAGAAGATGATACATATGATAAGGGATCTCTCTTCAGAACAATACAGGGAAGCACTCAGTGTTCCTTGGTTTATGAATGCAAGCTGAGGGACTACCACGCAGCATTATGGTGTAATGAACGCATATCAAATGCTTGCTCTTACCTCCGGCTCCCAATGACTTTAGGTAGGCGCTGCAGAGTTCCAACGTCAGCTGCTAGGCCAATATCTACTTCCTGTAAGAGAGGCAGACCTTTCACATCACTCAGAGATACAAAGCAGGATTAACTAGTACATTTTTCTTATCATTCTGCCTTTTCTTCACTATGAGAGTCCCCCTGGTGGTTGCTACAGAAAACACATGAATGAAAACAGATACCAGTTACGGCCTTTGTAGACTGCACGATTTTAGCTGTCTTATGCCACGATTTTGCCGTCCCAGACAAAATGTCCACGTTGTGGGCAAATTCTTAGGTCATAAATGATCGTTGGACGTCTTGGCTCATTGAGTGTGACAGGGTCTAGGTCTGCTGATTCAGTACCACTACGTCTTGGCTCGTTCAGTGTAACAGGGTCTAGGTCTGCTGATTCAGTACCACTACGCCTTGGCTCGTTCAGTGTGACAGGGTCTAGGTCTGCTGATTCAGTACCACTACGTCTTGGCTCGTTCAGTGTAACAGGGTCTAGGTCTGCTGATTCAGTACCACTACGCCTTGGCTCGTTCAGTGTAACAGGGTCTAGGTCTGCTGATTCAGTACCACTACGTCTTGGCTCGTTCAGTGTGACAGGGTCTAGGTTTGCAGATTCAGTACCACTACGTCTTGGCTCGTTGAGCGTAACAGGGTCTAGGTCTGCCGATTCAGTACCACTAAGTCTTGGCTCGTTCAGTGTGACAGGGTCTAGGTCTGCTGATTCAGTACCACTACGTCTTGGCTCGTTCAGTGTGACAGGGTCTAGGTCTGCTGATTCAGTACCACTACGTCTTGGCTCGTTCAGTGTGACAGGGTTTAGGTCTGCTGATTAAGTACCAATACGTGCGGTCGTAGTCTTCGACAAAGTTCTGTCAGTTTCCAAATTTTTGGGCCTTTATCGTGTAGTGTGGCTGATGTTACGAGCCGATCCTGGTGACTGACCCATAGGAATACGGCCGGCACTGAGTATGCACACAATACTACAATAGTGAATAGTCAGATTAATATAATAGTTTGATTTAAAAATGTTCATGCAGTGCAAGAAGAGCGATTTCCATAATAACCTTGTTTACATGACATCTGATATCTGGCTACCTGATTGGATTTTGATAAATGCTCAAAATGGCCAATCAAAATAAGTGCTTTACCACAGCGGCCATGTTATTTTGGGGAAGCTTATTTGATTGTGAGTTCGACATATGAAGTTTGTATGTGAAAGCTATTTCTAAGATGAATGCTTTTAGTTTTTCAAAACTCACTTAACTCGGGGCAAAAGCATAGTGAGGCTTGCGCTGCTGGCACATGCGCAGATGAAATACACCGCTGCAGTTGATGTATCCTACGTCGGCTTACGGAGCCTCGCAAACCAATCGCAGAATGTGATGACAGAACTGAAGCAAATTGTACAATCTGGCCAGGTTGATCGCAGTGTGAAGTGATAATCGTAAAAAGGCTGAATCTGACGTAAAGTCTGCAAAGACCTTTAGATGTCCCCTGGACCTTGGTCCTCATGGAGACGGTCATTGGGGCTGAGGAGATGTATATAAGCCCACTTACCTTCACCTGAAACCAGGCATCTTGAGTGCAGAGACGGATATCACAGGCTGTGATCAGATCCACTCCTAACAGGACACGTACATGTTATTACATGACAAGCCATTACAGAACACCTTCACGGGAGAAGAAACAGTCACATTTTGTAAATAATATATGAAAGCTTTGCAAGGCTTCATGGTGACAAGCTAATCAGTAATATACCACGAAAACTCACCTCCTCCAACACAAGCTCCCTGCACTGCCACAACCACTGGCTTTGGACACTACAAGTAGAAAGGTGGTGGTGGGAAAGAGAATGCATTTTCCTACTTGTTCACTATCAACCCCTAACATATTGTGCAGGAGTAAGTATTTCACAAGTTCATATACAGACCCTTTCAATGACGCTGAAGGTTTCCTGGTACTTGGCGATGATGCGTCGCATGTTCCAGGAAGTCCTGGCCATGTCATCCCCTTCAGGCTGCAAGACTTCACTGGCCATGTCCATCAAGTCAATGCCTACACACAGTCAAAATGCGACAGAGGTTACAGTATACCGGTCTTATTACTGGTATATTGCTATGTTTGGTATATTGTTGGCACAGCCTATTGATAAGCAGCACTCAGTTCAACCTGAGACAATTGTAAGCTTTTGGGAAACATAATTCTCTTACCAGCTGTGAAGACTTCTCCTGCACCGGAGACGACAACCACCCGGCAATCCGGGTCCTCAGCTATCTGTGTAAAGCACACCACCATTTCTCTGAAAGAGGATGGATGTATGGTGGAAGACAGGGTTAATATATTTTTTCTAAGAAATATAGGATGCACATGAATTCATAAGGGAACACAGTGCTGTAGTGCTGAGTTACACAAAAGTACAATTAGAAAGGCGGGAAAGTTTCAGCTGTGTTCAAGTAGTGGTGTTTGGGCCAGTGGTGTAAAGTACTTAAGTAAAAATACTTTAATGTACAACTTAAGTAGTTTTTTGGGGTATCTGTACTTTACTATTTATATGTTTGACTACTTTTATTTCACTACATTCCTTAAGGAAATGTTTTTACTCCATACATTTTCCTTGACACCCAAAAGTACTCGTTACATTTTGAATGCTTAGCAGGACAGGAAAATGGTCCAATTAATACACTTCTCAACAGAACACCATGGTCATCCCTACTGCCTCTGATCTGGTGGACTCACTAAACACACATTCTTAGTTTGTAAATTATGTCTGAGTGTTGGAGTGAGCCCCTGGCTATCCATAAACAAATAAAAAACAAGAAAATGGTTCCGTCTGGTTGGCAATGATTTATACTTTTAATATTTAAATATTTGAAACCAACATTTTACTAGGTGACTTTTACTTGAGTAATTTTCTATTAAGGTACTTTAACTCAAGTATGATAATTGGGTTATTTTTTCCACCACTGGTTTGGGCCAGGTGTTACCTCCAGAAGGCTTTGTTCATGGCATTGCGTTTCTCTGGCCGGTGCAGCTCTATGTGAGTGACAGCAGTGGCAGGTTGACTGACAGACAGGGTGGTAAAAGGAGGAGTGGGGCCCCCCGGAGAGGATATGGCCCTTACAGCACCGAGACCTGGAAGCCATAAACTCCTGTCTGATGATCAGCACCGAAATGAGAGGGAGAGGGGTGATTGAATAACAATGAATTACAACAAAGCCAAATTCATATTGAATGAGCGCAACACATTTCCGCTAATAGTCAGTTGCACGGTTTAGACCTACTAAACCACCTTGCTATCCACTCCTATACAGAATAGTTACATAGTAGTCACCTTTCACCTAGTTAGCCAAGATGCTAACCAAACACGGTTTACGTTAGCTGATGGTAATTACTAGCTAGCTAACGTTACTTAGCCAGCTAGCTAAGTGTTGACATATGTAAAAAAAAAAATAAGTTACCTCGCTAGCTATAAGCTCTGGTCCGAGTCTCGAATTATTCTATGGCGATAACCAATTACGTTTGCTAATTCCTAACCTAAGTTTGCTAGTACTGTAGCTTGCTAAGTAGCTAACGTTAGTTGAACGGATGCGACCTACAAAATACACATTTAGCTAACGTTAGCTACAGTTAAGAGCTGACAAAGCACTGCATTCTAAAACTCACAACAATGTACTTACTTTTCATGAGAGCTGATCTGATAATGAATGTCATAGCCCTTCGACTAAATCAAACGAGAGCAAGAAACAAATGAAAGGCGCAGTCGGTCTACTTGCCGCAACCAGCTGTCTGTCAAGTAAAAATGTAGTGTTTTTCAACGCTACAAGCACAAAAGGTATAGAAAGCAGATAAGGGTATTTACTATTACTGTGAGCAAAGAGCGCATGCTGTAAACACAATCTCAAGAGTAGTTCCACTAAACTAGCTGGCTTTGTACAATTTCTGAGCTACAGCATCTAGTTAGTCAAAATGCGGCATTCAAAGAGGAAAGATAAGGTCGCTTTTCTAGCTCTTATGAACGGAATAGTTTAACGGAACAAATACACGATTAAATTATAATTATTACTATAGTTGTGTTTGTAGTATCATTTCACTGAATAACCAAGTTAACTGGCATAAAGAGGTTTATTTATTGAGGGCTGTAACAAAAGATGCACTACTTGAAATTGAGTTTTATTTCTTACAACTAAAGAAACTCTCCTTCCTCTAAATACAGACAAATGGTAAGCAGCAATAAAAAAAAAAAGGGGGAGAGTAATAAAAGGTGAAACAATACAAAAGCCTTTCCTTGTTCATCCATCAGGCATAAAAACAATTCAAATTATCTGTGATTTACCAGTTCTCACACACCTTGCTTTTATGAGCTCAATATCAAAGAATTAGGACAAATCGATATGACTGCGGACAAACTCACTAACGGCCTAAAACACACAAGGTCAAAATAGGGGTGAAGACTGTAGGGATGACAGTTTGTGGAACATTATCCATGATCCTGGAGGCCATTTAGGTTGCATGCTGAGCGGTAGAAAAGCACAGCTTGAGGGTGTATGGGTACGGGCCAGCTGAAGAGAAAGATAGAAAGGATTAGAAACCTAAAAACAGCCATCACCACACCATTTGAATAAAAGTGATCTTTTTAATACATAGGCTTCGATCTCAAACACTTACTTGCGTTCTTCATCTGGTAGTGGTTTATCATGGACAAGGCCTCCATGGCGTCGTTGATGGACTCCCACTCCAACAGCCCTGACGAGCTGCGCTCACCTGGACCTGCACCTAATAAGACAGCCCAACTCAGTTTAGCACCACTGTCATACATACAAAAGAGTACGTCGTTTCAAAATGAAGCTCAAGTGTACACTTACTCTTTCCTGTGAAAAGTTTGATATTTGCAGGGGCTTTGACACCAACATCTTCACAGATCTGAAAAGAAAACAATCAATTGATTACTTTTGTAGGCATATTGGTCTTTATTTCACTGCTCCATACATGAAGTGGTTCCCCGATGTGCTTTGGGACTCACCTGAGTGAAAATCTCGACGGATGAGTCTGGCTGGGCGTTGAAGAAGTGCAGGACATTGCTGGGGTGCTGAATGCGGTTCTTGGCAGCCTGCTCTGGGGAGGTGAAGCGGTTGTTGCGGGAGCCGTGGAAGTCCTTGAAGCTGGTGCTGCCGTCCTCCAGCTCATAAGACTGACCGGGCATGATGGCCTGCTGCTTAGACACACTGTAAAGGGAGAAGAGCATTAGACTGAACTTGTACAAGCCTCACAGAACAGTCACTTATTATGGCAAGAGGCAGCAAATAAGATTAAGCACCAACTTTAAATGACAAGGCACTGAATGAACAGGCGTTTCAGATAAACATCTCACCAGACGCTGAGCTTCTGTCCAAAAAGGAAGTTGTTGTTGAGGTGAGTGATGGCCCGGTCCACAGCGTAACAGTCTCCCATCTCCACCATGGCTGCTCCTGGCTTACTCTTCATAAACTTCACCTGAGGTAGGGGATCAGATGCATGGGGCAACTCAATACCAGCAGCATCTTATTGAAATTACTGCAATGGCTTGCCCTCTTTCCCTCCACACTTACCCGCTCCACATTGCCATAGAGACAGAAAACATTAAACACTTTGTCGGCGTTCATCTTGGCAGGCTCCAAACCGTAGACCATGACTACAGGGGAGTCTGCGTGGGCACTGTACTCGCCAGGGGGTGGAGGGGGAGGGCCGTAGCCAGGTCCCCCACCGTAGCTGTGTGCCCCCCCTCGTCCCCTCATGGGAGGACCCATGCGACGGCCCTCGCTGTAATGTGGGGGTGGTGGGGGGCCATAGCCGCTCTCGTCGTATCCATGGTAACCACCAGCTAGACACACAAGGGACCACAATATCATACAGGGAACATAGCTTGATGGGAACAAAGGATAGATGTCCAAAGAAAGTGGTTAACCTCACCATGTGTAAAAACATCTGGTTTTGATAAAAGGGTGGCACATTCCATTACCAGGTGAGCTAAGAAAATTGACTATACCGCACCACTTCGCTGCCACTGTGGGGTACCCATTTTTAACCCACCATCTGCACCTCGAAGGGGAATTTAGTGTGAGGCGAGCACTACACGGGCCAGCACGTGTGTCCCCCCTGGGCCTAAGAGCCTTACCGTACTCTGGAGGGTGGTCTCCCAGCAGAGCCGGCGCCCTCACACGCTTGTTGGGGTTGGCACTCCCATCTTCTGAGAGGTGATAAAGGCAGGAGGCAGAAAAAAAGGGGAAGAGAGAAGAGCGATAGATAAATTGGCAAGAAACAACAGGGGACATGACAATGCAGCGCAGTAGCGGATGTTCAATTAGAATTAAGGATAGCTCACATCTAGAGAAAGCACACTAAGCGTAATAACTACTGAATATTAATAACACCAACAAGACCAATTTTTTTATCTATAGTACTGTATATCTACTGGTTCAGTCATGGTATTCAGATGCCAAAGGTGACATTTTTTTTATCTTGAATTCAGTGTAAACAAACTGTCATTACAACAGCTAAGAATGAATTAAACGCTAAGAATCCTGAAAGCTAGCTACATCCTCCATTTTAAATCTGTTAGCATATGGTAGAAGGGAGAATGAGGTGGGTGAGAATGAAGCCAACGTAAGTTTGCAAACACACCTCCAGCATTGCTCCCATTGCCATCAGCTTCTGCATCTGTACAGGTACACATCTCATACACATTAAATTCAGGCCAGATTAAACACACTCACCTACACATGGATAGTTGAGAAATTAAGAAAAACACTGGCGCATTAGACAAATTTGACTGTTTCAACATTCTACAATGTAAACTATCTCAATGCATTCACAGTCCATCATCTTCATATTGTAACTAGGTTATACAAATAAGAAAGCGGCACATTTCAAATCTGTCTACAAGTCTCGAAAAATGAAAAGAACACATATAGCCTCCTAGTGGAGAGCCACCCAAACACCAGCTTTATTCAGACAAGTCTTCAACGGAGGACAAAATGCCCACAGGGAATGCACTACAAGGCCACCTTTGAAATATGGTGGCACTGAGAACAGAGGGAGTGGAATGCCATATAAATACAGAAAAAAAACAGGAAAAAAGGACAATATCACAATATATTTTTTAAGACATCCCAAGTGTAAGAAATGGGAATGTGTGTTGTGTAACAAACTGGGGGTCAGTTTACTTACAGCATGGATATATTGAAGGACAAAGATTGAGGCTGGAGACATTTGCTGTTATTTGGCAGTGGGTCCATTACTTCTCTCCGTTTTCATTTAAATCCTTTTCATCTTTTACTCCCCTTTGGAAGAACATTTCCACCTTTTTTTGTGGCAATTTCCATTGTGGTTGGTGGTCCACTCTCCAAGTGCCTTATCGAACACACTCCTTGCCAATGGCAGGCCGCAAAGCAGCCATTTGGAACATATCAGACCTGGGTCCTCATTAGGCGCAAATTGCCAGACCTGCGTCACATGGAAGGTGTTACACAGGAACTAAAAAAGTCAAATTTCCACAAGAGAGCTGCATTCAGAAAAAGATGGAGAAACTAAACAGGGATGCATGTTGCAAAAACAGTATAGGGAGGAAAGGAAGGGGGGGGAAAGAAGCAAAACAGAACACCCGACTCCATGAGGTATGCATGTATGAGGAGAAAAATATGGCCTGTCTGAATGTGCATAAGCTTGTTCATGTTTGTAGTGTCTTCATCAGTTGTCTGTTGTATTCCTTCCCATGTGACTGGCTACAGCCTGACAGTGACGGTGCGAATCATCTATGGAGTCAGTGCAGCAACAGGAGCGGAGGGTTTTGAGTAGTGTTTGATGTGTTAAACATCAGGAGCAGGGCACAAGAGAGCAAAACCACCTGCACCACCAAAGGCAGGCAGGTACAGAGAACAGGACAGGGCTGTGTAGTCTTGAGCAACTGGTTTGTATCAGTATGGTTCATCTGTTTTGTGTTTGTGTGAGCATGCTCGTCACTACGGGTCTCTGGATGTTGTCTTTATAAGGTGGGTCTTCTGTGGATGTGTATCAGTCAAAAAGCTTCCGTGTCAACAGTAAGGTGATGACTTGCAGATGAGGTCTGGGTGATGGCATGTTTCAATGTGTCAGGCATGTCTTGCTGTGGTCTCAAAATTGGGAGGGTGTGGAAAGCACAGCTTAGTGCCAATGTACCAGCAACCAAAACTCCCCATGGAAAATGTGTCATGCCATAGAAAAGGTATAGGGGATGTCTTCGTGACTTTGGAGCTATGTTGTTGCGGCACGAAGGACATGGATTGGGGAAGGGGGGAAATGTCAGTTTATCAAAGCATGTCTGCTGCCATGGTCTTGCAGTCTATCCATCCCCAATGTCCTAAGTGTTCCTTCTGTTTGGTACAGAAAGTGGATGTGTCCTTATTGAAGTAGGAGCGGTGGAGGTTGAGGTGGTGTTGAGAGTAGTGTTGACGGCAGGAGTAGTGTTGGGAGTAGTGTTGATGACGGCAACAATGTGTCTCCGATGCATATATGGAAATGTGTTGCTCCAACGTGTTCCGACGAGAAGCTAGAGTGGCTGTTTATGTTCAATGCTTAAAGTAGCCTGTATAGATGTACAGATCTATACATTGACGAGTGCACTGGGAATGAAAGGAGCAATTGGCTGTTGGTAGAGCAAGCTTCACAAGAGACTCAAGTGGGTAAACAGGAAGGTATTTTTGCTCAGACTGTCTAGTCTTACAACTTGATGTATCCATGGGCAGTGCATCAGATAGGTTGCCATTGCAAAAACAATAGAGCACTCAATATATATTTTTACACAGGCATAACATCACCGTCTAGCAGACTTCGCTGAGACGCCATCAAGCAGGTATTCAGACAAGAAAGTAAGAGTTTAATGGATCAGTGGCGAGATTTATGAGCAACATCCTAGAACACTTCCTTATCTCACATTTAATGAGTAACAAATGACTGTCAGGTAGTTTTACTACGAGTCAGTCGTCGCCAAACTAGAAAAGCTGCAGGACCTTGATTTGGTACCCTTAGTGACCACATATCTTTAGATCTGATAGCACTGGGTTGAGGTTAAGGAGTTTACTCCGGGGTGTTCCAAGCAAGGGCGGCATCCTGTTTTATATTAGGTGTGCAACTAAAAGCCTTGAGCAATAACTGTAGTCTCTAGTGAAGAATATCTGGCCATTCAGCTGCTCCTTGCATACCTAGCGTGTCTGGCTGTGTGACGGACGGTGCATCACCAGAAGACCACACCAGCACTTCAGTCATAATGCCACTGAAATGGAGCCCCATGCAAGAGTTAACTGTAATTTTCTAAACCAATATAACAGCTGGAGAGAAAGATACCAACCCAGCCCTGTAAACATTGATCTGGTTAAAGGAGCATTTCCTGTGCTCAGTGGCATTACCCCTGAAGGTCTACCATACAACCCCCCTTCCCTCCCCCAAAGTGGCAGTAAGGGTGCTGGTAGTGTCAGCAAGGACCACAGATGGCTGTGTGCGTTACCTTGACCACTCAGGTTGGGGTTGGTGTAGTCCCAAGTGTCCTGGTCATTCTTGAACACATTGAGACGAGTTGGCTGTGGGAGAATATACAAATTAATTCCAAAGCAAAGCATTTTTTCAAGTCCATATCATGGAACACTAGAAGCTGTTCGGGGCTATGAATGTGCATGTTCCTCTACCTTGGCATATTCGATCTTGAGTGTGCAGCAACCAGAGTAGATGTCTGCCCCATTGAGGGAGGCCTTCGCCCTCTGTGCACTCTGCACTGAATCAAACGTGTTGAGAGTCAAGGAAAGGTCATGCAGACTAGTTCTGAGAACAGTACATCGCACAGACACCATAACACGTTCCAGTAATTCCGGAGCTTATTGCACAAGCCCTTGTTTACAAGTCTCTTTGTGCTAGTAAAAATAAATCTGGTTAATCACTCATCACATACTACAAACATGACATGTTTCAGACTGCTGGTTTCCTGATTTGGTAAGTAGACAGTATGTCAACTTAAAATTCCAGAAGTCTTAGTTTCACTAAGGCTTACCAGCGGGCATGCAACTGATTCACAAAATACGTCATTTTGAAAAATGTATTTTGCAGAAAAGGATATTCCACCATGGCCTGAACACCATTCTTCCGAAAGATAACAATCCTCTGGACAGGGCCGCAGTTATTGCAGACAGTGTAGAGCACATCCTGTAGACATAAGTAATTCAAATGATCAGAACTAATACTGAAGTACACAGCACAACAGACTCAACAGGTTGGGTAAAGGTGGCCAGCACTTTACCGTGGTAACGGGGTAGATTGGGTTCATGATGGTGAGAAGTAGCACATTGTTGACACTTCTAGAATCGTCCGGGTCGCCTGGCCGGGAGATCTTCTGGCTGGTGGAGTAGTTGACAAAGGCTGGGTGCCCGGAAATGTATATCTGGTTGTCATTCGCATACGTCACAGCAGTGCAAGACCCATTCAAATCCTCATACTCAACCAAGGCCTGACGCTTCTTGGGCATAACAACCACATAGCTGTAAACAAAAAGGTTATATTAATAAAGAATGCATAACAAAGTTTATTTATTTGCTTTGCTCCTCTGGATTGCTTCTGGGTGAGCAGGCTTTTGTTTCAGCTTGGATTATAGTTACTCATCTGGAACACGAGTTGAATCAATTGTTTTATAGAAGTGTTAGAACAGAAGCTCTGCAGAGGTAAAGATAGCCATTACTGGTTTAACAGTACCCAACTATAAAATGGTTGGATTGTGTTTGCGTGGAGCAAAATTGGACCATGAAATGTGTGCATTGTAAGCGAAGTAGTCAGGGTACCAGTCTGCTTCTGCTTGAGCCATTTCTCAGTTGTCATGAGATTTTCAAAGCAGATGGTCAATTAATGTGCATATTCATCACCTAATAGCTCCAAACTCCTGCAGGGCCTCCACAAGGTCAGCTTCTGTAATGCCATCCACCAAGCCCCTCACATGCACAACTGGAGAGGGAAGGGTCTTATGTGGGTCATCATAGCCTTCCTGCAAAAAATAATGGGTAAACTAAATTCAAGCAATAAACTCATGTTTCCTGGTCAGCTCATAGCAGGAGGCAAGCTGAATAAACTCAACTACATGGTAAAATAAGTTTATGAACTCCACCAATGGAGTTGAGCAGATACCAAGCTTTGTGTAATTCAGCAGACTACATCAATTCGTCCATGGTCAATACTTCGAAAAATGTCAATTATGAAACGATTACCTTGTGTCCACTCCCAATAAACGTTAATCAAATAGAACCACCGACTGTTTGAGCATGTGCCAATTGAATCGCAACGAAAACCGGTGGTTGTATTTGATGTTTTATAAAAAAAATATATGGATTTCGGGAAACAAAGGCATGCAACCACAGAGGCCAAACATAGGTACAAGGTAAGCGTTTCAATTTAAATGGTTTGAAGTATTGACCTTGGCGAATCGACGTAGCCTGCTCTCTACTAAACTCCATTGCTGGAGTTAATCAAACTTCCTTCACCATGGAGTTGAGTTTAGTCTGGCTGGAAATATTAACTACCTACCAACATGTCATGAAATAGGGGTAACTAGTCAGCAAAACATTCTGGGAATATTAATGAGGAAATTTATTTTCTTATCCGTAATATTACGAGAACGTGGTCTCAGAAGGTTATGCATATTCGAGAAGTAGAAAATTAATTCGCCCGCTAGATAACGTTAGTTATCGGCTAAGTCAATGAATCTAGTTAGGTTTATTTAAGTGATTTTGCCCGAGAAGCCGGTGTTTGTTGGATATGTTGGCACGGGTGTTAGGCCCGAGACGAAGTTAACACCAACTCGTGTTCGTTGGTTTGAGCCTGGCAAAACGAAACTACTAGGCTAGAACAAAGCAATAACGTTACGCTACCACTAGCTAGCTACCATAAAATATGGCGTGGCCTGGATTGCACACTCCCATTCATTTAAAAAGAAAAAAAGGCTAACGTTAGCTAGTTAACGTTAGCTAGACAATGGTTGGAAAAAAATAACAGAACTAGCTAGCCAGTTAGTTAATAAGCTATATATCGATATGTTTACTGTAAATTTAAGTTAAACATAAAATAAACCGAAAGTTATTCTACAATAAAAATACTTGTGGTTTTGTTTAACATCGTGGAACACGGGAGAGCAAGCTAGCACGAGCTAGCTAACGTTACTGGGTGCACTCAATTTTTGTAACGCCGCGTCATGAGTCTGAAATTGTTATTTACAACTAAAGATTATTTAAATGCATGCGTTTAAATTCATTTTATTGTTAACGCTGATGAAATCAACATTAATTATTTACCGTTGCCATTCCGTCGTTGGTTTTTAGTCTTTTCGTTGCCCTGCCGCCTTCGTAATAACGGCCTGCCATAGCCATGTTGTCCCAGTTAAAAAGGTTGGTAGCGGTGACGGTGTGAAATGGACGGGAAAGTCCTGAAAAGTCACACATATGGGCCCGCCTTGAAGAGTCCGCTACGGTTTCCAATTGGCCTAAAAGGCACGTCAATAATGTATTCATCAACTGACGACCAGTTAAAATGCACAAAACAAGCCTTTCTGAATATCTCCTAGTCAGAGATCAACCCACTACTACTGTATTGAGCACTGATCTGTAAAAATAAAAATGTAAACAATATTAACCATTTTATTTCTAGTCAATACAATTTCAATTCAGGTGAGTGATCTAGGTAGTTACAGCTTTTTGAGAATGGATTGTAATTAATAAGGTTGAAAAGAGAGCCAAGATGACATGCACCAGGCAATGCATCTCAATTTTTTTTTTTTTACCTTTAACTAGGCAAGTCAGTTAAGAACAAATTCTTATTTTCAATGACGGCCTAGGAACAGTGGGTTAACTGCCTTGTTCAGGGGCAGAACAACAGATTTGTACCTTGTCAGCTCTGGGATTCGAACTTGCAACCTTTCGGTTACTAGTCCAACACTCTCTACCCTAGAGTTCCAGTTCCTGGTTCAAATCCAGGCTGCATCACATCAGGCCATGATTGGGAGTCCCATGGGGTGGCGCACAATTGGCCCAGCATCGTCTGGGGTAGGCAGTCATTGTAAATAAGAATTTGTTCTTAATTGACTTGCCTGGTTAAAGGGTTATTTAAAAAAATAAAAATACAATGGACATCTTGACAATGGGTTATAAGTAAATAACCATGAACATTCTGTAGGTGTTCTCAATGTTTAAAACAAAAACACTGAATTAACGTGTCAAGATTTATTCCAAAATCTGCTAGTGTCATAAGCCAGGGAAAGCAAAACTTCAAGTACATCTGTTACAGCTCTTGAACACAATGCCACACTGAATATAGTATAGGAAATAAGAACAAATACAAAGTTCTGGTTCACAAATCCCACTTCTGAAATTAGATATTTGAACTGTTTTGCTAAATAAAACAAAATTGGACATATGGGAGAGATATTTTAGGAATGTGACATCATGTAAGGCATGCAGGGTTAGATATAAAGCTAATCCTGTAGAGCAGGGGTGTCAAACTCATTCCACGGAGGGCCTAGTGTCTGCAGGTTTTTGGTTTTTCCTTTCAATAAAGCCCTAGACAACCAGGTGTGGGGAGTTCCTAACTAATTAGTGATGTTAATTCATCAATCAAGTACAAGGGAGGAGCGAAAACCCGCAGACACTCGGCCCCCGTGGAATGAGTTTGACACCTGTGCTGTAGAGTAATTACACAGCATCAGAAAAGGAAGGGGTAGATTCTAATCAATGCAGGGAACAAAGACAAAACAAATAGCTGCAAGGCTAAAGCCAGTTGGTTGGAGGGGGATGGGGACGAGTTTAGTCTTCAAATCAATCTTCGCCTGGGGTGGGGCTCTTTTTCTGGCTTGGAGATCTGGAACGACTGAAACAGACAGAGAGAGGTGTAAGTACAGGGCAGACACAGCATGTCCTCTCAATAACTAGCCCGGCACCCATCTCAGAACCAATCACAGCTCCAACACTGCTGGCCCATAATGAACTCTGTCCCACTACAACCAGTTTGCCTTGGTCAAGTCACTTTCATACTTTATAAATAGAACACATTACAGCTTCATTGGATATCGCCAACTTCCACAAATGATATAACATGTAGGGAGAACCCTAATTAATTTAGCATAATTAAGCCAACAAGTGAAAGTTCCAGAGGTCAAGTAAATGGAGGAGCTGGGTGTTGAGAGACTGGGATGTTTTAAAGGGGGTTTGAGGTGCTAAAAATCATCCCTTGCATTTTCACACAATTAGACAAAAGACCAGAACTTTACAAATGGCACCCAAAACAAACACTGACCAAATAAATGACAAAAGACTTGCCTTTTGGAAGCCCAAGTCGTTAGAATCCTACCTTGATATGGTAAACTATGTGCAGACAGTTACTTAAAACCAAAGGGAACAGCGCAAACATTCAAATAGGTTGACCTAATATACAGTATCAGGACAAGCCACCATCAAGGTAAGTAAATCAGCTACATGCTCCCTAAAAAATAAAACACTATCACTACACCCAGGATAATATGTAATGTATTCCAAATACTTAACACTCATACACCCACCCAGACAGAAACACACACACACACCTGTGGATTCTGACAGTGCATGCTCTGTATAGTTGAATGTTAGTGTACAGTATGTTAGGGAGTATCAGACTATACGTCTGCGATCTGATCATGAATGACATTGACTCTTGGGTTTTCGTTACCTTTGGAGACAGTGGCAGAAACAACATGTACAGAGAAGCGACGGATGCTAGAACTCGAAGACACACTTGGAGGGTCTTGAAGTCTGATCTCTCGTCAGCTCTCCTTTCTCACCCTCTCAGAAGCTAAGCAAGAGGCCGGGCTCTGTAGGGAGGGGGCCTTAACTGGTCGACTGAACTCGGCTCAGCGTTCAGGTCTGTGGTGCGTGGGTTCTGGGAGGGAGTGGGGTGGGTGGAACAACTGTGTGTGCGCGCGTAGGATGGATGTGTCTCGTCAAAACGTGCGTCGGACGACCTCTTTAACCAGCGTGGTGTAGGCTGATTTCTGGTCAGCCTTTGTCACCCTCCGGGAGGACGTTAACACCGCAAGGGATGACCCTGGTAAGTGCTTGTGCAGTCAGTCGACTCCCCACACTCTCTCTTTAAAAAAAGGCCTGATGCGATTGGTCACTGGAGTCTGATCACGACAGATTTCTCTTTTGGATTTTTGAGGTTCTCTCACCCTCTGAAGCTAATCAAATTGAGGCTGGATCTGAGGGAGAAGAGAAAAGAGAAGAGCCCCGCTCCCCCCAGCCGTCACCCAAACAGCCCCTCTGTCTCGGAGTATAGGCTCATCAGCTCTGTGTGCGACTCTCTGAAGCTAATCAAGGTCTGGCCTGGTCATTCTAGGAGAGGGACCTCCAAGAGAAAAGAACATTAAAATCAGGTATTTGTAAAAGATAAAGAGGGGGGGGTTGGGGGTGGGGCAGTGTTCCTCACTCTAGCTTGGGGTGCGTTAGAGTCCCTGACCATTTATTTTCACTCCCCCTCCCTGGCCCCATCTCCTGCAGCAGCCATCTCTCTGATGAGTTGTCGCTCTGTGCCTTCTGGAAGGTCGACTCAGCAGACTTCGGGTGGAGGCTGGTCTGAGGTTGAGGGGGCAGCTACCCATGACTTACCTGATCACACCTAGCCCTGTCTAACAGATGGCAGTATACTTAAGCTGAGTGAATGTGTGGACTGTCATCTTTGAAAAATGTGATTTTATGATTAAAAGAGGTGGGGGGAGAAGGGAGGCTTCCAGCACATTTGCAAAACAATATCCCAAATTAAGTATAATTAGCAGTATTGTACAATATGGGCTAAGTCATGGCATTTACACAGTGCAGTAATAGCTTTGAAGGTATGGGTTGACGAGGAAGAAAGCTTACCTATTCCTCTTATGGCTGGGAGAGCGGGATCTGGAGCGAGAGCGAGACGCCGATCGCCCTCTGGCCCGGGACCCCGACCGAGAACGACTGCAACACAAAAAAACATGGGGGGGTCAAACGCAGGCACCAACTCCAGATGGGATCAAGAAACAGGTCAGCTTTCAAAGGAAAGTATTGTGCAACTGTTATTCCAAAATGGCTTACCTCCTAACAGAGGTCCTAGACTTTGACCGCACAGGGGAACCAGACCTATTATGGAAGGGTGAAGTGTTTCAAGAAAATTACATGTTTTGAAGCCAATAGATAAATTAAAACAATCATATGAATACATTTGCAGGAAAAACAGGGATGATCAAACAGGTTTGCCCAGAATGCAAATGGAAACTATATTTCCTATGAAACCAATAAAAAGAAAAAACGCAACGTCATCAGCATGCAAAATTACCCGTAGACTCTTACCTCTTCCTACGTTTGGGATAAGATGGGGAGCGGTGCCTGCTGCTGTGTTGTAGGAGAGAGACCAGTATCAGCACAGGGAGAGGTTTGAATGACAGTAGAAAAGCAGGGGGTAGGAGGAGAAACCCTGTTGACTTACCGGTCATTGCTGCGGGAGCGGGATCGATAGCGGCTGCCACGTGACCTGGAGACGGAACGAGACCGGGAGCGAGAGCGTGATCTGGAATACAAGAAACAGGCTGTGAGGACGGCATAATACAGGGTTTTTCTGTGATAGATGTATTCTCATAACTCGTGACCAACCTATAACCACACACTATTTCTACTTAATTTGGAGGACGATTTGGGTCACGGGAGGACAGTCAATTTCTCATTTGGGTCTCGAGCTGAAATGGTTTAAGATGTAATATGTAACCACCGCTCTAATATGTAACCACAGTAGTGAAACAAAGAGGACGGCATTGCCTCTCAGCAGTAGAGATGAATCCAACCAGGTCAGCAAATTTTGTCTGTGTGTCATAGTTTTTCTCGACATAATACAGTGAATTTTTTCTCACACCAAGTGATACTTTGAAGTAATAAGAACAATGTTGCATAAGGGGAAAACTACATCACCTGCCTTATGCAGAATTATGACTGCTACTGGCAGTATATCAGAAGCAGACATTGGGCAAGTAGAATACCTGCTCCGACGACCTCCTCCCCTCTTGCTGAAACGGTAGCAGTCGTAGGCATAGTGGCCCCTGTCCCCACACTGGTAGCAGCGGTCTTGAGGGTCAAAGTGGCGGCGGCTGGGGCGGCCATGCTTGGTCTTCCGTGACATGCCAGTGGACAGCTCCACACGGATCCGAGAGCCGCACAGCACCCTGAGGTAGGGAGAGAGGGCAGAGTTTAGTGATAACAGGGCAAAAAAGAAAATAATGTGTAATACTGGGCAAAGTCTGCAAGAGTAATGCCTGAATCACAATTAATATCCCAAAACTGAAGACACCACTTAAACCAAAATATATATAAACTTATGTGACAACATTATGGGCTGTGAAATGTGCAGATAAATATAAAGTTACTCACTTTCCATCCATGCCTTTAACTGCGTCCTCTGCGTCACGGGCATCCTCATACTCCACAAAGGCGAAACCTGGGGGGTTCCTGGCCACCCAAACCGTGCGTAAAGGGCCATAGTAACTGAACGCCCGCTCTAGCTCACCCTTGGCAGCCCCGTTGCCTAAGTCGCCAACATAGACCTTGCAATCGGTGTTACGAGAAGAGCTGCGAGAAGACGAGTGGTATGACATCTCCCCACCTGGAGGAAAGAGGGAGACACCGTGAACCAGCTAACTAGCTAAAGTTGTTTGAAAAGTAAACATAGGAAAATTGAGCTGTACTTGAGAGTATGAAGCTAGCTACTAATATAAATAACCTAGCTAACTAACGTTAGCTATAAATACAAGCAAGAAAACGAGCTAGCCAGGGGTGTATTCATTACGGAATCCGTATAAGAACCAAACAGAAGCTAACAGCAAAACGAGAGTTCATATTGGACAGATTCAGGTAGGTCCCGCCCCGTTTCATTCAATCGGCTTCCGTTTACGAAACGTTTTGCAACAGAATCGGCGTAATGAATACGCACCAGTTCTGCACTCGCTGTTTTAGTTAAATATTGGTAGACGACAATAGCCCGTTGCTCACTATCTCACTGACAATGTTTCTTCCTTATTATACTGTGTTGCTAACAATTGTATCGCTAGTGCCATACTCAAATTAACCAGAGACAATATAGCTAGCTAGATAGAAACAACGTTATCAAACTAGCTAGATCAAGTAAACAATGGCGTCCGTGCGATTACCTTTATCCCCAAACAGTTCCGCGATTAATTTATCAGTCTCCGCTCAATTTACAGAAATAAAACATGGGCGAAACGTATTCAATCTTAAAGTATTTCTTATTTTGATTACTTATTTTACTAGATTTCAAATTCTTCACTAGGCAGCAAACCTATTCGCTGTTCTGTCAGACTACCCGTGCAAGAATGCACTTGCGCAGTAACGTGCCCCGCTACAGTGAGGTCATGTGTTTTTCTTCACATTGGTTATGATGGTTATTATCGGCCTTGGCAACTGACCATCCTCTTGCTCCCGATCTTCCATACAGGTTTGAGAGCAGTCTTGATTTTATACCTACAATTTTCCATATATTGAATTATTTTTGAGATTGAGATATACTGAACAAGAAAATGTAAAAGCATCATGTAAAGTGTTTCATGAGCTGTAATAAAATATCCCAGAAATGTTCCATATGCATACAAAGCTTATTTGTCTCAAATTTTGAGCACAAATTTGTTTACATCCTGTTAGTGAGCATTTCTATTTAACAAGAGAATCCATCTACCTGACAGGTGTGGCGTATCAAGAAGCTTATTAAACAGCATGATCATTACACAGGTGAACCTTGTGCTGGTGACAGTAAAAGACCACTGTAAAATGTGGAGTTTTGTCACACACAATTCCTCAGACATCTCTTACTTGACCTCTGGAACTTTCACTTGTTGGTTTAATTATGCAAAAGTAATTAGGGTTCTCCTTACATGTTATATCATTCGTGGAAATTGGCGATATCCAATGGAGCGTGCAATTGGAATGCTGACGGCAGGAATGTCCACCAGAGCTGTTCCTAGAGAATTTAATGTTAATTTCTCTACCGTAAGCCATCTCCAAAGGCATTTTAGAGAATTTGGCAGGGTGTCCATCTTGCCCCCCAGGACCTACACATCCGGCTTCTTCACCTGTCTGAGACTAGCCACCTGGACAACTGATGGAACTGGGATTTCACAATGGAAGAATTTCTGCACAAACAGTCAGAAACCATCTCAGGGAAGCTCATTTTTTTATTTAACCTTTATTTAACTAGGCAAGACAAGTTAAGAATAAATTCTTATTTACAATGATGGCCTACCCTGGCCAAACCCAGACAACGCTGGGCCAATTGTGCGCCGCCCTATGGGACTCCCAATCCCGGCCAGTTGTGATACAGCCTGGAATCAAACCAGGGTCTGTAGTGACGCCTCTAGCACTGAGATGCAGTGCCTTTGACCGCTCCGCCACTCGGGAGCCCTCATCTGTGCTCGCCGTTCTCACTAGGGGCTTAACCTGACAGCAGTTCGGCATCGTAACCGACTTCAGTGGGTAAATGCTCACCTTCGATGGCCACTGGCACGCTGTAGAAGTGTGCTCTAAATGGGATGAATCCCGGTTTCAACTGTACCAGCAGTTGGCAGACTGCTGGTACATGTATGTGTGTATGGCGTCTTGTGGGCTAGTGGTTTGCTGATGTCAATGTTGTGAACAGAGTGCCCCATGATGGCAGTGGGGTTATGGTATGGCCAGGCATAAGCTATAGACAACGAACACAATTGCATTTTATTGATGTCAATTGAAATGCACAGAGATGCTATGACGAGATCCTGAGGCCCATTATCACCTCAGGTTTCAGCATGATAATGCACTATGTTGCAAGAATCTGTACAAATTCCTGGAAGCTGAAAATGTCCCAGTTCTTCCATGGTCTGCATACTCATCAGATATATCACCCTTTGAGAATGTTTGGGATGCTCTGGATCGACGTGTACGACCACATGTTCCAGTTCCCGCCAATACCCAGCAACTGAGCACAGCCATTGAAGAGGGGTGGGACAACATTCCAAGAGCCACAATCAACAGCCTAATCAATCTTTGCGAAAGAGATGGGTCGCGCTACATGAGGCAAATAGGTCAAACCAGATACTGACTGGTTTTCTGATCCACGCCCCTACCTTTTAAAAAAAGGTATCTGTGACCAACAGATGCTTATCTGTAGTCCCAGTCATGTCATATCCATAGATTAGGGTTTAATGAAATGTTTTCGATTGACTCATTTCCTTATTTGAACTGTAACTCAGTAAAATCTTAGAAATTGTTGCATGTTGCGTTTATATTTTTGTTCATTGTATAAGGAGAGAAAGTCTTGAATGGTAGCCTACTCAATGACTTGTAATGTTGTCAATGTCTGTCACTTGCGTTCAAGTTCTCATATAAAAAAGGATTACAGACACAGTAAGTGTTGAAAATAAATAAACTGTATTCAATAAGGTCAACTTGAGTTGATTACATTTGTTTTTTCTGAACACATTACACCTCATGCCATAGTTTCTTTGTTTTTACCTACATAAAAAAATTCAATATAATTTTCAAATAATTTATTACAGTATTGAATGAATGTAAATATCACATATCTTCTTCAAGTCAGTCACTATTCCATACAAATGTCAGTCAGAGAGAAAGGTTCACAGATCAAACTGCACAAAGGACACATTGAAGAGCACGACCTGGGGTGGATCACCCCAATACAGAAAGTTGAGGGGCACGAACAGACACAGAAATATCATACTCCAACAAACTGACAACCAAATGATCAGAGACGTTCAGACATAGACAGGAAAAGTCAGGCTTTCTTTTCACAGGTTTTGTAGCTGGTGAATAAATAAGTAGACTGTAGACACGTAATCAAAAAATGACAATTCACCTGCTGCTAGACCAAGTCGACATTGCTCAGTTTGTTGCAAGCGTGAGCAGACCACGCAAGCAGCCACACAGGACAAGAAGAGAAACTATTTTGGGATAACTCGATCCAAATGTAAACCTAGATGTCCATAAGAGACCATGCTAACACACAAGGGGTTCATGCATTTGCAGATAGGATGACATTTACTGCACACACATAAAACATCTGGGAGTGATATCTCATCTACAGCAATGGCAAAAGCCAGACAGTTAACTAGAAGTCATAAAAAAAACTGAACATTGTAGACAGTTCTATTCAGGAAAAGGCATATCATAACCAACCCAATGAATGTAAATGGCATTCTATATATCACAACGCTGAACAAACTGACAAGATACTTGCAATGTCCATTACTATTTTTATGTAAACATGCTAATCTCACTTGATAGTCTTCAAGGATATTAAATAAATATACAGTACCAGTCAAAAGTTTGGACACACCTACTCATTCAAGGGTTTTTCTTTATTTTTCCTATTTTATACATTATAGAATAATCGTGATGACATCAAAACTACGAAATAACACATATAGAATCATGTAACTAAAAGTGTTAAACAAATCAAAATATATTTTTAGATTTGAGATTCTTCAAAGTAGCCACCCTTTGCCTTGATGACAGCTTTGCACACTCTTGGCATTCTCTCAACCAGCTTCACCTGGAATGCTTTTCCAACAGTCTTGAAGGAGTTCCTACATATGCTGGGCACTTGTTGGCTGCTTTTCCTTCACTCTGCTGTCCAACTCATCCCAAACCATCTCAATTGGGTTGAGGTTGGATGACTGTGCAAATCTGATGCAACACTCCCTCACTCTCCTTCTTGGTCAAATAGCCCTTACACAGCCTGGAGGTGTGTTGGGTCATTGTCCTGTTGAAAACAAATGATAGTCCCACTAAGCGCAAACCAGATGGGATGGCGTATCGCTGCAGAATGCTTTGGTAGCCATGCTGGTTAAGTGTGCCTTGAATTCTAAATAAATCACTGACAGTGTCACCAGCAAACCTCCTCCTCCATGCTTCACAGTGGGTAACAGAAATACGGAGACCATCCGTTCACCTACTCTGTATCTCAAAAAGACACGGTGGTTGGAACCAAAAATCTCAAATTTGGACTCAGACCAAAAGACAGATTTCCACCGGTCTAATGTCCATAGCTTGGCCCAAGCAAGTCTCTTCTTCTTATTGGTGTCCTGTAGTAATGGTTTCTTTGCAGCAATTCGACCATGAAGGCCTGATTCACGCAGTCCCCTCTGAACAGTTGATGTTGAGAGGTGTCTGTTACTTGAACTCTGTGAAGCATTTATTTGGGCTGCAATTTCTGAGGCTGGTAACTCGAATGAACTTACCCTCTGCAGCAGAGATAACTCTGGGTCTTCCATTCCTGTGGCGGTCCTCATGAGAGCCAGTTTCATCATAGCGCTTGATGGTTTTTGCGACTGCACTTGAAGAAACTTTAAAAGTTCTTGAAATGTTCCTTATTGACTGACCTGCATGTCCTAAAGTAATGATGGACTGTCATTTCTCTTTACTTATTTGAGCTGTTCTTGCCATAATATGGACTTGGTCTTTTAACAAATAGGGTTTCTTCTGTATGCCACCCTTATCCTGTCACAACACAACTGATTGTCTCAAACTCCACAAATTAACAAGGCACACCTGTTAATTGAAATGCATTCCAAGTGAGTACCTCATGAAGCTGGTTGAGAGAATGCCAAGAGTGTGCAAAGCTGTCATCAAGACAAAGGTTGGCTACTTTGAAGAATCTCAAATATAAAATATATTTAGATTTTTTTTTAACACTTTTTTTTGTTACTACATGATTCCATATGTGTTATTTCATAGTTTTGATTTCTTCACTACTATTCTACATATGTAGAAAATAGTAAAAATAAAGCAAACCCCTTGAATGAGCAGGTGTGTCCAAACTTTTGACTGGTACTGTATGTCGGTTGGTAGAGGGTGCTACAAACACTAGAGAAAATAAGTGTTTTACTCCCACTGAGTGAGCTGAGTTGACTGCTCATCAAGATGAACGCAAAGAAGATTCAGGTTTATATTTTTTGCACATTGCAACTACTCTTTGAAACATTGTAACGATTCAAATGGTTTGCTTCAAGGAGCTGTTGAACAATAAGATATAATTCATAAATGTAAATAATCTGGGCAACATAAATGTGCATGTAGAGTACAAAAACATAAGACACAGTGATTTAGGAAGAGAGAAAGGATACATCAGCTAGTGGTACATCAAATTAACAGTTCAAGGGGAAATTTGGCTTCAAATTGGACAATTAGAGAAATATCTAAATGTCTCTTTATTACCTGCCTAAACCATCGGGGCTGCATCTATGGTGCTTCCACCATTACCAATATCATTTGAAAATAGAAAAATGTAACTTCTGGATTTTTTGTTGTTGAAGAAGAGATAAAAAGTTGCTTTTCAAAAGTTGACTAACACTGTCAGTGGGGAAACACTGAGGAGGTCCAAGGTAACTGAAATCTTTGTTGATATTATGTATGTTATACAAGCAACAATAACCATATTTATACATAACTATTCTTAAGTGTGCATTCCAATTTCATTAAGTTGCTATTTGAATCAGTACATCTGTAGTTGAAGGGGTCAGTTTGTTTACTCACTTTATTTCCAAAATGTCATTACTCATTAATCCACTTTTTGCATTTGTAATTTTTAAATGTTAATCATTCTCACTGGTTGTACTCACTGACAATGCTACAGTTCAACTAGAGTTCAACTATCCTGAACTCTAAAATAAGTGGGGAAAACTCTCATACGATATAACATCTGTCTCTAGTATTGTGCAGCATATTGACAGAGCCTCACTGCTGTGTTCTATTCTCTCTCCATATCCACCTCAGAACACCTGGCAATACTGAGATAAACACACCTCCATTTTGTGTCAGCCTTGTTGTCTTCTGTTATCATACATGTTTTCTTAGCGACTCAGTAAGTCGGACGATTGAGCCACGTGTAAGGACCACGGACAGTCTTCTAACAGTTCACTGCCCCTCCCCATCTCCCACTATCTTACTTATTGCACTTTCATCTCATTGAGAATGGGGCAGGAGTAACAAAATATTATAAAGTAGAGTCAAATCCAGAGTAAACACAGTATACCTAAGTGGATCTTTCAAGAAGATGTTATTTCAGTTTATATGTAATCATACACTACATGACCAAAATTATGTGGACACCTGCTCATCCAAGGTCTCATTCCAAAATCATGGGTATTAATATGGAGTTGGTCCCCCCTTTGCTGCTATAACAGCCTCAACTCTTCTGGGAAGGCTTTCCACTAGATGTTGGAACATTGCTGCGGAGACCTGATTCCATTTAGCCACAAGAGCATTAGTGTGGTCGGGCGATTAGGCCTGGCTCGCAGTTGGCGTTCCAATTCATCCCAAAGGTGGCCGATGGGTTTGAGGTCAGGGCTCTGCGCAGGCTAGTCAAGTTCTTCCACACTGATCTCGACAAAGAATTTCTGTATGGATCTTGCTTTGTGCACGGGGGCATCCCTAACATCCCTAAACCATTATTCCTTTTACACCAAACTTTACAGTTGGCACTATACATTCGAGCAGGTAGCTTTCTCATGGCATCCGCCAAACCAGATGGTGAAGCGTGATTCATCACTCCGGAGAACGTGTTTCCACTGCTCCAATGGCGGCGAGCTTTACACCACTCCAGCCGACGCTTGGCATTGCGCATGGTGAAAATTAGGCTTGTGTGCGGCTGCTCCCGACCCATTTCATGAAGCTCCCGACAAACAGTTCTTGCGCTGACATTTCTTCCAGAGGCAGTTTGGAACTCAGTAGTGAGCTTTGCAACCGAGGACAGAAGATTTTTTATGAGCTTCAGAACTCGGTGCTCCTGTTCTGTGAGCTTGTGTGGCCATTGTTGCTCCTAGATGTTTCCACTTCACAATAACACCACTTACAGTTGACCGGGGCAGCTCTAGCAGGCCAAACATTTTTAGAACTGACTTGTTGGAATGGTGGCATCTTATGACGGTGCCACGTTGAAAGTCACTGAGCTCTTCAGTAAGACCATTTTACTGCCAATGTTTGTCTATGGAGATTGCATGGCGGTGTGCTCGATTTTATACACCTGTCAGCAACGGGTGTGGCTGAAATAGCAGAATCCACTAATTTGAAGGGTTGTCCACATACTTTTGTATATATAGTGTATATTACCTCTGCCACTTTTCTTAGCTAAGTAGTAGAGATTGCTCTGAGCTGCCACTGGTTCCACATATTGCACACAAATCAATTTGGTTTCGGGTTCCCGCTCCAAGCATACACATACATACTCAACAAAGTGCAAGACAAGTCAAATTAAACAAAATATTAAATACTAGACTTTAAGGCATTAAATGGGTATGACGCAGAATTACTGTAGCGGCGATCTGTAGTTACCGCATAACAGTCTGTACCTGATGAGAACATGATGAGAACCCATGGGTTGAAATGTAATCTCTCCCAGTTTCACTGTTACGCAAACGGAGAGGTTTCGATTTAAAAAGGTAAGAAACCAGAATAACCAGAGGAATAGGAGCATTTGGAACTAACACTGTTGGACAAGTTGGAGTACAGTAAGCCTCACTCCAAAATAAGATAACTTATATGCCATGGTCTTAGGTACTGATGGTGGCCCAGTGTTGCTGTATTTTGGGCCAATTAGCTGGGGTTGTGTTGGGATGTTTCCAGAGCAGCCTTTACTATTAACAGGTGAGGAGCAGAAGCAGTCTGCATGCTCTTCACAGGTCTGGCTGCAGTCTGGACGTCCTGCTCTATGTGAACCATTCTCCCATGAAATACACAAACACTGTATTCTCATGTCACCACCCCACCACCATGCATCATTATCATTATTTTTGTCCATGCCGGTGCCGTGCTGTCACTATTATTCTGTCATGCATCTCTACCCACTATTCCACAGCAAAGACTTACAGCCCTCCACACCTAAAAGTTGCTCCGTTATAGCATCACAAGTATCACAAACGAGCAACATTTTTCCCCCTTCACAAATATTGATAGATTTCGATTGAATGAACAACAATATAGACATCTCCATACAGAACTCTTTTGGTCCTGAAGTCTTACACAGGTGGCCAATATCCTCACATATGATATATTTTGGACCAAACAAACGCTACCCTCAACCTCACCACCCCTCTCTGGTTTTACCTTTACATCCACCAAAGTACAATGAATAGTTACTGTCCACTGAGCAAGCGTGGAGCCAAAGGGATACAGTATATTTGTATATGTAAAGTTGACTTTATACCTGTATTCAGGTAAAGGATTTTTTTTTAAAGTATACGTTAGATAGCGATACACTCTTGTCGTATCATATTTCTAGGAGATGAATGTGTTTTGTGCTGTGCTTCAGTGGATATTAACTCACCCTTGGACAGTAACATCAAATAATATTTACACCATCAATGTGCCTTCATTGCTAAATCATCGTTTCACTCATGGCGGTTGCGAAAGGTCATAAAAATGTACAATGTCTCAAACATGATGGTGATGGAGGACTCTACTGTCTGCTGGAGTGGAATGTAGATCTATGATCTCCACTGTAATATCTGAAGTCCAGTGAGATGTGAACAGTAAGAGCCTCAAGAGGTGGATGTGAGACTTTCTTTATTCAGAGTGATGCCTCCAGAAACTCTGTCTTCCCTTCATTCAGAAGTCCACAGATGAGGCAAATTTATATTTAATCCCTCTGGATCGCTCTGTTTAACTTCAATGGATGGGATTGTAGTTATGAGAAAGAATGATGTCTCGTATAGGAGCCATAACTTACACAAGCTATCTCCAAAAGTCATTTTCCTGTCAAGTCGGAGAGTGGTGACTAGTTTCTGAACCCCATGCATTATATATGTTCCCATTGGCCACCCCATTCTACCATATCTGTAGAGAAGTCCCTCTAATAAATACATCTACTCTCCTATAGTATATAAGCATGTATTTACACCAACACAGCATTGAGACCTTGTTTCAATGTCATGCGGAATTCCCACCTCTCTATAGAAAATTATAACTGCAACTTGGAGCTTTCAGTTTTGTTGTTGCTGTTTTACTCAGTATCTCCCGTTGCTAAATGTAAACATTTTACTCATTGATCAACCATTTTCATGGTGCTCCGTCATAGCGACTGAAGATGGACCCATTCCACTACTATGCAGTGGTGTAAAGTAACTGTAAGTAAAAATACTTTGACTTAAAACTTACCCCAAACACGAGTTATCTGTTCTCTACCTTACTATTTATATTAATGACAACTTTGACTTGTACTCAACAACATTACTAAAGAAAATGTTATTTTTTACTTCCATAGCTTTTCCCTGACACCCAAAAGTACTCGTTACATTTAGAATGCTCAGACAGGACAGCAATATAGTCCTATTCACGCACCTATCAATATAACGCGTTGTCATACCTACTGCCTCTGATCTGGCGGATTCACTAAACACAAATACTGCGTTTGTAAATTCTGTGTACGTTTTGGAGTGTGCCCCTGGCTGTCCATAAAAAACACATTTGTGCGGTCTGGTTTGTTTAATATACGGAATTTGATGTATAGCATTTACTTTTACTTATTACTTTTACTCAAGTCTTACAATTGAGTCTTTTTTTGCACCACTGTACTTTGAGTCGAGTGGACTGAGTCTGGTTTACCTCTGCTGCACCGGTGATAGAGCTATGGCTATCCCTGCAAAACCCATGTCACTCTACCCTGCTTCAGTTAAAGCAGTCTAGCTGGACCCAAAACCATGTTATGCAGCCAGCTGTAATGAATAGCATGCCACTGCAACACTTAGTTTCTACACACCTGTCTGTCAATTTCTCTCTTTCTCTCTCCCTCTTTCCCACATGCTGGTTTACATTCTGAACATGCTTCCTTCTTTGAAATCTCTCCTGTCTTACTTCCTTCATCACTTGCTTGACCAATACTTACTTTTCTCTCCTTCTCTTCCTCATTTGTCCAGTGAGCGTGTATAACATTTGAGCCTGCAATAGGAGGTTGATGTTAACTGGGTGTCATCCAGGCCACACACAACCTGTGTGGTGCCCTTGTTACAGTACTGTATGTGTGTGTGTTTGTCTTGGTGAGAGACCACATTTGCATTTGTTTGCGCATGCATGTAGTTATATGTACAGTTGTTTCAGTATGTGTGTGTATGTGTTTTGTATGTAATTGTGTGTGTATATCTGGTATGTCTATAGATCCCTTAGGTATTAGTGATCAAGTGACAATGACCAGGTCCCAACATTTGGCCTGGGCCTTGTCCTGTTGTAGATGTGTGTATTATAATAACTATAATGTATATCAGTGTTTTGACTAGTAGCCCTGTCTCTGCTCTCATGTGTCCTCTAAAAGCCCTCTATGTGGCAGTAGGCCTCCAGGCTGGAGAAGAGGACGTAGAGGAACCAGAGGCCCAGGAAGAAGAGGCTGGTGATGATGCGTGCTGTCCGCGGCCCGCCCAGCTCCCCCCCGATAGAGGGCCGCCGGCGGAACAGTAGCACGCCCATGCAGATGAAGGCGAAGCTGGTGAAGAGGGTGACGGAGAAGGCAAGGGAGCCCGGGTCCACGCGGAATTCCTTGCCCTGCACCTTCCAGTAGACGGCCGCCACCGACCACGCCACCCCGATGCCAAGGAATACGTTGACCGCGTTGCTGCCCGTAACATTGCCCACCGACGCGTCAGCGTGCTGGTCCTGCGTAGCCGCCACCTTGCTGGCAAACGTGTCTGAGGAGGGAGGGAGGGGAGGGGGAAGGTAGGGAGAGAAGAAATACAAATGAAGAAGTGAGAGAGAAGTACCTGTCATCACGGCTTTCAGCATCTTAGTCATACTGTTGTCATAAGTCAACCACAGACAACACCTGTTACCATAAACATATTTCGTTGTACACACCATACACACAAGGATTTCACTAACTGGCCAAGCTGCAAGCAGGAAGTTCTGCAATTTCACAAACCGTAACGCTATTACTGGCAACCTTATACCTAACCCCTCATAAAATGAGAGCTGGGTATGGTATTCAAATGACATTAAGATCTACACTGAACAAAAACAGAAACACAACATGTAAAGTGTTGGTCACATGTTTCATGAGCTGAAATAAAAGATCCCTGAATTTTTCCACACACACAAAAAGCTTATTTCTCTCAACATTTGTGCACACATTAGTTTACATCCTGTTAATGAGCATTTCTCCTTTGTCAAGATAATCCACCCACCTGACAGTTATGGCATATCAATAAGCTGATTAAACAGCATGATCATTATACAGGTGCACCTTGTGCTGGGGACAATAAAAGGCCACTCTAAAATGTGCAGTTTTGTCACACAACCCAATGTCACAGATGTTTCATGTTTTGAGGGAGCGTGCAATTGGCATGCTGACTGCAGGAATGTCCACCACAGCTGTTGCTGAGAATTTAATGTTAATTTCTCTACTATAAGCCGTCTCCAACATCGTTTTAGAGAATTTGGCAGTGTGTCCAACCGGCCTCACAACCACAGACCCAGGGCTCTACAGTGCAAGTATTTCACTCGTATTTGCCCCTAAAAATAGATATGTGCGAACCTGAACAAATATTTACGAGCACAGTGTGAGATTAAAGATTACAACCTACCGTAATCTATTTCCCCCCGCTGCTAATTGTTTAAAAACAACAAGTCCCACATTCCACAAGTGGCATGCGCCAACCACAGTAGAGTTTTCTGTGATGACGCAGTCCAGTCAGAGAGAGAAAGGTGAACAACACTGGAAAATAGTATCGGTATAGGCTATAAGTTAACGTGCAGACATCGCTAAAAATGAAGCCCATTCAATTTTATTTTAAGCAAAAAAGAGACGAGGAGAATGAGGAATCCGGCGAGGGGGATTCGCAAGGTTCAACTAATGAAGCCTCTTCACAAGGTTTACCTGAGGCGGCTAACGTTAGGGATGCTGAAAACAACATTAGCGACGCTACCGTGACCCCCACTGTCACTTCAACGTCCACTGTAGCCGGTGGAGGGAGAACATATAGATTCAATGCGAATTGGCTCAAAATGTTCCCATGGCTAGAGTTCGAAAACAACGTCATGTTCTGCAAATATTATAGAGGGCAGAAACAGGCGGGCTCGTCCTTCGTGTCAGGAAACCCGCATCTGAAAAGAGATAGCGTAGCGAAACATTACATCTCGCGGCTGCATATCCAGTGCAGAGATCTGTACCTGTTGAGAGAAACCATCAGGCACGGTGTCAGCAGCCTTGAGGAGGCAAGTGCTGCTGTCTGAGGAGGAGAAGAGGAGGCAGCTGAAATTAAAGATAAACATTGCATACTTCATTGCGAAAGAAGAAGAACCTTTCGTCAAATTTGGGCCGCTTATCAGACTCCACCACAAAAACGGAGTTGACATTAATCCCACATACGACAATGATGTAAGATGTGCGGAGATGATCGGTCAAATTGCTGACATAATGAAAGAGAGCCTGTCAGCGAAGCTGAAAGCGGCGAAGTATCTTGCCATTCTAATAGACGGAGACACTGATATATCCAACACCGAATGCGAGATTGTCTACGTACGCTTGTTGGAGGATGGGAAGCCAGTCAATCTCCTGGTCGGACAACAGACACTTGAGCACTCTCATGCCATTGGTAAATTGTTCCTCTTTATAGGCTTTATTCTTGTGTAAAGTTGAATCATTATTCATAATGGATATAATTTAGTTTGTCAGAAATACTTGTGTATAATTGTTTTTTTGTGTTGTCATTCGAGGTGTTTTGGATGCCACCAAGGCCACATTTCGTGCTGTTTGCCCAGAGGAGGATGGAGGGTAATGGATGAAGAGGGGCATCTCCTTCGGGCAGATGGTGCCTCTGTGAACATGGGCCACCGTGGGGGAGTGATTGCCCACCTGCAGAGAGAGGCAGGGGGGCATATAATCCCAATCCACTGTATGCCACATAGGTTTGTAACTAATAAATTCTCTATGATTTAGTTTTATTTGCTAGCAGAGAATGTTAAACAATACTCTGTGTGTGTGTGTGTGTGTGCGCGTGTGTGTGTGTGTGTGTGTGTGTGTGTGTGTGTGTGTGTGTGTGTGTGTGTGTGTGTGTGTGTGTGTGTGTGTGTGTGTGTGCGCGCGCTAAGTGCTGGAATGGTAAATACCACAGAATTATTGTTTTCTGTTGGCACAAGAGACAGGGGGAAGGAGACTGTGAATTGTTTGGAAGATTCTGTTCTGACTTTCACAGACTAGAGCTGGCAATACTGACCATTCACAAGAAAGAGCCAAAAGGTGTCTGTCGTGTACGATCTTCTGAATCTGATATGGAAGACGTATCACTTCAGCGGAAAATCCAAACGAGAACTCTATGTTCTTGGGCAAGAGCTCATCGGTGTGGATATTTGCACACCGTCTAGCGTCAAGGGAACTCACTGGATCCCCCATGTCCACAGAGCCCTCAAAGTGTTCCTGAAGGCATGGACAAGACAAGGACCGTGCCACTGACGAAGGCCAGTACTCCGTTGTTCTGCAGCACATGGCCGTAGCATCAACAACAGAGGAAGTTCAAGGGCGGGCAAAGAAGGTCAGTTTTACACAGGAAATGTAATTCCACACTAGTTTAAAAAAAATAGGTTAAAGACTCAAATGAACTTTCAGAATCAAGTAATTGGCAGGTGACAGTTTATTTACTCACTACTTAACAGATAAAGCGGGAAATGGAGAATGCACTCTTTTGTGTATTCTGCCATTTTCTTTCAGACATGTTTGAGGAGCTATCCTCACTTAGCCTCACACTGCAAAGGAATGTCCTGAACGTCCCCGAAGCCACATCAGAGTTGAGGAAGACAGTGACCAGACTGGTAGCACTAAAGCTTAGGGCAAAGGCAGGAGGCATGCTGGAGAAGATCCAGACCATGCTTGCTCATGATGAGAGGAGATTCCAGGTGTGTTAGGATGAGAGCTTGTTATAATGTAAGAGAAATCGATGATTAAGACAGATTCACAGTGTGAGAATCAATGTATTCGTTGCCCAATAGAACGATTTGAGATAAGGAGGGAAATGCAGTGGAGAAGTCTTAACATTTTTTTTAATGGGAGACAGACAAATGGCCAGACATTTCATTGTGTGTTGGTGTGTGTGTGTCTCTCTCTGTCTGTGTGTGTGTGTGTGTGTGTGTGTGTGTGTGTGTTATTTCTGTTAGGGGAATCTGAAAGGCTTCACGGACCTCACCAATCCCCAGCTGAAGCAGCACATGGAGGCGGCCATCAACATCAGCGTGGATGATCTCAAAGCCAGGTTTGGTGGTTTGCTGAAGGATGAAGGTGTCCAGACCCCAGTGGAGTCTTTCAGAGTGCTAAACCCTGACACATGACCAGAAGACCAGGCCAGCCTTCTCACCTTTGGCGATGATGGTGTGGCAGACCTGATGAGGCATTTCAAGAAGCCTCTAGAGGTAAGAATTTATTTGATTTATTTATTTATTTGTATTTTTCACCCCTTTTTTCTCCCCAATTTTGTGATTTCTAATTGTTAGTAGTTACAGTCTTGTCTCATCGCTGCAACTCCCGTACGGACTCGGGAGAGGCGAAGCCATGTGTCCCCCGAAACACAACCCAACCAAGCCGCACTGCTTCGTGACACAATGCCCATCCAACCCGGAAGCCAGCCGCACCAATGTGTCGGAGGAAACACCGTACACCTGGCGACCGTGTCAGCGTGCACTGCGCCCGGCCCGCCGCAGGAGTCGCTAGTGCGCGATGAGACAAGGATATCCCTGCCGGCCAAACCCTCCCTAACCCGGAAGACGCTGGGCCAATTTTGCGCCGCCCCCCGTTGGCCTCCCGGTCGCAGCCGGCTGCGACAGAGCCTGGACTCGAACCCAGAATCTCTAGTGGCACAGCTAGCACTGCGATGCAGTGCCTTAGACCACTGCGCCACCCGGGAGGTGGTAAGAATTTATTTGACACTGCATTGCCATATGAGACAATGTTATGTTTGCATATTTTCAAACTCACTTGCTCTGTTCAATCCTGCAGATCGGGGTGCAACACGACTGTAATCCAGGATTAGTGGCAGGGCCTGAACATCCTGGTCAGACACAATTTCAAGGACAAGTCCTGCAGTGGCCTGTGGGAGACCATGTTGACAAAGGACCCCTACAGGCACAATTGCAAGGTAGACTAACAGTCCTGAGTGGTTATGTATGGTATCCTATGGTTGGTTTTGATAAGTTAATGGTAAGAGTTTAAATTAAATTGAAAGATATAATATTTTCCCTAGAACATACTGGAGTTGGTGCAGCTTATGCTGGTGCTGCCCATTTCAGCCGCCCAGTGTGAGCGAGGTTTCTCTGCGCAGAACCGGATTAAGAATTCGACAAGACGCTGCCTTGGGGTCTCCACCACCGAAGACCTGATGAGGATCAGCCTGGAGGGGCCTCCTGTCGAGGAGTTGGATCCCACTCCTGCCGTGGACCGCTGGCTGACCTCTAAGCGTGCCAGACGGCCAACATACAAAAGCAGCTGGACAACTGATATCCTTTGCGTCTAGTAGCCATGGGTCAATGTGTGGTTTTGGTGGTATGTGCTGTTCCACAGATGTGTCCCTTAGTACACGCTCACACGCAGTATAAATATGTATGTAATAGATTGTTTGTTAATAAACTGTGTTACATTTTTCACTGTGCTTCTAAATTTCTTTGTGTGCTCCTACATTTTTTCATTTAGGAGCGCATGTACTCCTTGGGAAAAAAGATAGCGTAGAGCCCTGGGCAGACCACGTGTATGGTGTCTTGTGGGCGAGTGGTTTGCTGATGTCAACGTTGTGAACAGTGCCCCATGGTGGTGGGGTTATGGTATGGGCAGGCATAAGCTACGGACAATGAACACAATTGCATTTTATCGATGGCAATTTGAATGCACAAAAATACAGTGAGGCCCATGTTTTTAAAGGTATCTGTGACCAACAGATGCATATCTGTATTCCCAGTCATGTGAAATCTATAGATTAGGGCCTAATAAATGTATTTCAACTGACTGATTTCCTCATATGAACTGTAACTCAGTAAAATCAATGAAATTGTTGCATGTTTCTATTTTTGTTCAGTTTAGCTCTCACCGGGAATGGAAGTACCCAGAGCCACAAACACCACGGCAGTGACAGTGTCCCTGAGACCGACGGTGCAGCCGAAGTGGGAGGCTAGGTCCCCGATGACAGCAGTCAGGATGCCGATAACCGAGATGGACACGAAGAAGCAGGCCCAGCCATTCCAGTACTCGGTGGGCGGAACGAAGGCGAACAGAACCTTCCAGAACACCGTCAGGAAGTGCATGACGTAGTCGTAGCAGGATGGCAGACGCTCCTCACGCCCCTCTTCATCATCGTCATCACCATCACCTGGGAGGGGGACACAGTAAAACATAAGAGCCACATATACAAACACACTCATGCACGGACGCATACCAGTGGTGGTCGGTGCCATTTAAGATGAGGGAGGACAATACATTTTTTATGAGCATGGCCTTATTATCTATTACAGCATACTGGATGACTCTCATTCCATTCACCCAGCTCAATGTAAAGTCGATAGGTTTAGGCTACTACATGATACTCAAATTTTCCCTATACCCATCATGAGGTTGCTACAACCTAGCCTATGAATGAAAGTTTACAGCGTAGGTGTATAGGTCATGAGAAAAATATAAGTGACAGACAGTGACACATTCGGTACCACCTTGCACACTCTTGCTTGCATCTAGCTGATCTAGGGTGTACTCATTAGTCCAACAGTTGCAAACAACAGTTTATATTGGACAAATGCAGGTGTGTTTATCCCCATTTCATTCTGTTTTCTTATGTTTAAGATGTTTTTTTTACAGAATCGGCGGAATGATTACACCCATGATCACACTCAAACACAGTTCACTTTCATAGCAGCCACATACAAACAGTATAATCACTTTGCTCGTTGTATATCCCTTCTCACATCTACGCACACCTTTTCGCTTCACTTGTGGACTTCAGTGCACAACACATCAGCTGTCTGTGACCAGGAGAAAAAACCTGCTACAATCATGCAGTACAGTGTACAGTCAGCAAGCAGTTTAGCAGTTACACCAGCAAGCCCCGGTGGCAACAAATTAATAAAACCAAAAGCTTACCTTGACTTGGAAGAGTTCCAGTGTTGGATAGCCATAGCCAGCTAGCTAACATAGCATCCCTCTTTGTTTGAGCCGGGTGTTTGAGTAGGCAAAACTAGCTTTCTGCATTTGCAAGTGAAGTAATTAAAAGTGAGAAAAATAAATAAAATGAAATATAGCTAGCTTTCTCTCTTCTCTCTTGCTTCTCCTTTATTTTTGAAGAAATTAATTTGTTTAAAACGGTTGAACTATGGTCTTTCTCTGTCTTTGAGTCAACTACTCACCACATTTTATGCAGTGCTAGCTAGCTGTAGCTTCTGCTTTCAGTACTAGATTCATTCTCTGATCCTTTGATTGGGTGGACAACGTGTCAGTTCATGCTGCAAGAGCTCCGATAGGTTGGAGGACATCCTCCGGAAGTTGTCATTATTACTGTGTAACTTGGTGTCCTCTGGCTACACCATGGTGCTACCATACAGAGTGCTGTTGAGGTTACTATAGACCTTCACTGCAAAACAGTGTATTTTAATCAATTATTTGTTGACATGTGAGTATATTTATAGTAAAGTTTAATCTATAAAAGGATAACTTTTTTTTAATGTTTCACAATTTGTATTTTTATGAAATTCACTGAGGATGGTCCTCCCATTCCTCCTCTGAGGAGCCTTCACACACACACACCGTGTATTACTTTGTGTATTGTTGGATTGCGGTGAGACATGTGTGTCTGTAATGAATATAACTGTCCACCGGGGAGAGCTTTTACACCAGACACAGTCAGACATCTCTCCCATTACCTCAACACCGTGGAAGACAGCTTTGCTTTCTAGTCATTACATTTTATAACAGTTATTACAAACATAAATATCACAGGAACCTTGTCATTTGAAGTCTGAGGGTTTGCAATTATCACCTTTCAAACTAGTTATTTCCTGCTATAATGAGGTTCAAAAATGAAGGGAATGTGTCCTCACTTGTTACCCCTTGACATGTCACACTTAAAGAGCAAGCTAACACTCACTTCCTAAATGGAAAGCGTGGAACACTTTTTGTATGAAAAATAAAGGACAATAAAATAAAGGACAAATATTTGACGTAATTACGGCTTTGTACAAAAAGCCCTCAGACCGCTACTCAAAGCATGAGCGAGTAATTACATTCATAAAGCAGCTGTAAAGTCCTTCATTATGGCTCTAGTCAGTGTGTGTGTATGATACAATGTCAACAGTGAGACTCACCTTATTCATTTTTCTCTCACTCAATAGAAATCACACACACACACACAAACACCAAAAGCTGACCTGCGCTGACAGTCACAGCTTCCACGAACTGCTCCCTCCAGGAGTGCGTGCCAATCACAAGGGCCAAGTTGGTCTTCTTAATGAGCTTGTCAACGGTGCTCTGCCAATCACAAACAAAGAGCGCATAGTCAACATCCTATTATAGAGAAGAAGGCAAACTTATGTGCGTGACCGGAACTCTAATGAAGAAGTTAGAGACAGTGGCATCGTTACCATGAGAAGTATTATCTGGTATTTTATTAGGATCCCCATTAGCTGTTGCGACAGCAGCTACTCTTTCTGGGGTCCATTTCTGAAGTAATATGAATTCACAATAGCACTATTTTGGTTTCACCGCAACCACACACACGTAAACACACACGTGCTGTGGCACATTGGTTTATAAGGACACTCCCCCCAAGCACATGCTGAGTCCTGGGATCCACTCAGACACTAAAGGAAAGCATCATATTCAGCACTCAAGTACGACTGCACCAAACCGTAACTTCCTCCTACTCAAACAAACCAATAAAACCGTCCTATGAAATACCCTAGCCAAACCCAACTGGATAGGAGGTTTCATTGGCTAGAAAGGTCTCACCACTGTGGGTAAACTTCTGCAAGACTGGGGACTATAGGCGATGGACTTCAGCCTTTAGGTAACTGGGACATACTGTTCTTTTCAATAATGAGTATGGTTACATGCACACAATAATATGATTATTGTGGATAGTCAGATTAATATAATCGTTTGTTTAAAACATTTACATGCTTTGCAAGAAGAACGATTGTCTGAATAATCCTGTTTCAGGCTACTTGATATCAGGCTACCTGATGTGGTAAATAAATGCAGAAAATTGGCAGTAAAAATAAGCGCTGTACCACAGAAGCCAGGTTATTTTTGATTCTGAGTTCGGACATATAAAGTTTGTAGGTGAAAACTAATTCTAAGATGCATACTTTCAGTTTTTACGAACTCACTTCACTCGCGCATAAGAGGGAGGCTCACGCTACTGGTGCTGGCACCTCCTATAGCTCCTCCCACCAGCCTCCACTGATGTGAACGTTGTCTCTGACTGCCACCGTATAGGAGCTGCCTGGGCATACAGTATGTGATGCTCAGCATTAGTAGTGTTTCCTTCTTGTTTTCTAAATGTGGAAACTTCATCACCTGTGTAAACATTTCTCACTGGTCTTTTTTGTGGGGTTTTTGCGTGCACCGTCCACCCATCCATAGAGTAAACAATGCTATTAAACTATGTGACATTGATCGAGGATTTCGTAAAGTCAAGTGCCAGTCATTGAAATTACTTGAGAGTTCAATTACCTGTTGTGCTTGTTTTGTGCTGCTACAAATCATGAGTGACAAGCGCAATCTTATTATAAATAATAAATGAATCTTAATCAAGTCAAGAAGAGGCACATGGACTGATTGGATTAAATCCCTGGCCATGGTGATATAGGACTTCAATGAGTTAGCTGTCATCCGTCACAACCATTGGTTCACTTAAAAAGCAACCCTTCTGAGCACAGTGGAGGGTCGTTCCACCTCAGAAAAGTCAATGTTACCTATATTAGCATGTTCATGCTTCATGCCCAAATCATCTTAAGGTAACTAAAAATTGATTGTGTAACTCAATGTTATTTGGATACGAATTGTGAAAATGCTAATATAGGTACCATTGACTTGCAAATAATTTTTTGAAGTGGAACGGCCCTCACTCTGCTCAGTGTCTGTCCTCAGAAGGGTTGGAGTTAAACCACTGTGTGGCTCTGGGGCTGTATGTGATCTTGGATCAGTTTTGCCTAGTAGATAACAATGAATAAGATGATATGGACATGATGGAACTGATCCTAGATCCTTGATACATATACTGAGCTCTGATGTGGCCAATACAGTGAAGCAGGGGAGAAGAGAGGTAACATACCTTGAACTCATAAGACTCCTCAATGACCACTTCCAGCCGGCTGTGCTCCCCCAAGATGGGCTTTCCCATCTCTGCAATGCGCCTCGCCTCCTCCTCCTCTGCACTCATCTGGCCATCAGGATCCTCTAAGAGATAGAAGGAAAGAGGAGGGATGAGATACATAGATCAGTGAAGGAGAGAGGAGAGTGGAGAGTGGAGAGCGGAGAAAGGGGGTGGAGAGTGGAGAGAGGGTGGTGGAGAGTGGAGAAAGGGGGGTGGAGAGTGGAGAGAGGGGGGTGAGGGAAGAGATAGAGAGAAAGTGTAACTCAAACATGCCAACATGCCTCACAAATAGATAAGGCCAGAGTCCTATCAATAATTGAGTTTGAGTCAGCATTATTTCTTCATACAGTATATCACTCATGTGTATTAGCGCATGTTTGTGGAGATGTGTGTGAGTGGGGGAGGGAGACAGTCAGAGAGAAGGAGAGATGAGAGGTTGGTGGTGAATGTGTGGGTGTGATGGGGAAGCAAGAGGGGAAAAGAGAAGAGCTAAGGACAGACTAGTGGGGTAGATTCATGAGAAGAGGAAAGTAGGACTGGGAGACATAGCAGCAAAAAGATAGCCAGACATTTTGTTAGAGAAAGAAACAGACAGAAGGTGAGTGTAAATTAGGGTAGATTTATGCTGACTTGAGGTGGGCAGAGACCAATGTCCCAAATGATTGATTTTGTGGCTGTCAATCATATATGCTTGAGGTGGGCAGAGACCAATGTTCCAATAGTGTGATTTAGTGGCTGTTATTCAAATATTGAGCTGGGCCATCATTAAGTCCCATCTAAAATAACACCTCAAACACACTATAAACAGCTGGGCTAAACCCATTTGCCCTGCTTCCATTCAGCATCATATTCCATGTCTACATATAGCGTATAATTACTCATCCTCTCATTGGAGGGACGACAAAGACTGTGAGCCGCGAAGACGCACGGAAAGATTTTCTTGTGTGTCGTCGTCGCCGCGTGGCGAGTGGGCAGATATTATTCCTCTTTTTGTTCCTCTCCTCTGCCTTCAAAGCACAAGCTGTAATTATGAAAGGAGTAGAGAGCTGCCAGGCACCACATGGCAACTGTCCCACTGTATTCCCCCAACGCTCCAGCTCCTTCACCATGTTGCTCTTACAGGGTTACACCAGGGATCCTAATAAATACTAAATACTAATACACTCTAATGATGATGAAGTATACTGCTGGTCTGCGGTTACTGTGGGTACATTACTGCATCATCAGCTCAGGGTCCATATTCACAAAGCATCTCAGAGTAGGAATGCTGATCTGGGATCAGATCCCCCCCCCCCCATCTCTGTCCATCTCTTATGATCTAGAAAACAAAACCGATTCTAGATCAACACTCCTACTCTGAGACGCTTTATGAATATGTACCCTGATTGGGTAGGGCTCGTCAACACCTCTAAGATCTGCATTCGAATAAAGTATGGCATGGGACACTGTTAGCTTACTGTAGAAGGACAGTACTCTAATATTTATCCAAGAGAGGCCAGTTGTGCAAGATATACCTATATCATATTTTTCCAGGGATGGATACAAATCGATGTAAGAGTGATGCATTTTATGGAGCGAGCAGGTCCTTATCTTGGATTTATGCTGTAAATAGATTTCCATCAATAAATGATGTCACAATAGCCAAGGCCACACTGAGGGCTAATCCCTAAGTGGCTAACTGCGTCAGAGGTGTGATCAAAATAAGGGTCCTCAACTCTTAAGGTTCCTTGGAGAACTTTTGCCCGATAAAGTACCTTTGAGTTAGGTGTGGGGTTCTTGACGTGGCATCTACGGTTCTTCAGAATTCTAAAAGGTGGCCTTTCATAGCACACAGCAAATTGGCCAGTGTTAATTAGTGTTGATTAAAGAGTTAAATTAACAGAACCCCAGTGTTGATGTTAATACCAGAGTTGAACCAAAACCACATCATTTACTATCACATTTCCCAGCATGCTCTATTGCAGGTTGATTTTTAGAATAGTTTGTTTCAATATCTATGTTTTTGCATGCACATTGATTGATTCATTTAAAGGTAGACTCAGCGATATAACGTAGATGCAGAAAGTAAACAGCATAGTGGGTCAATTTCCGCAACAACTAAACATTGAAGCGCAAGGCTCAACTTCTCCTCTGTTTTGGTCTTGTGGCTCCCATGCTGTAAGAGCGTGAAGTGAACCTGTGCACACGCGCAGATACTGTGTGTGACTGTGAGAGAGTGAAGTCGTGAATCTCGCTCATCTAAATATCTGCTGTGCTGCTTGTGGCAACGTCATTTAGCTCAGTCTACCTTTAATCTTATGCTACTCAAATATAAACTATTCCAATCTGTTACTTGGACTTATTGCCCCCGATACTGAAATGGTTGTTTCAGTTTAGATGTTTAAGGTAGTCTCATATCTTTGTCTTCGCAACCCTGACAGTCATTCTGAATGCAGGTTGTGGGTGAATAAATTCTAAACGTTGGATATCCCCACTCTGGCTGGATTCCAATTGGAATTACACATCACTTTGCAAGCCAGCATAAAGTGATTTGCAGGGAGGATTCGGGTAAAACTAGGCCCCCTGAAGAAGGCTTTATGAAATATTATACGACAATGTATTCACTTAGGATCTTACTTGGTCAAGGCAACAGGACTGAAAATGAATGAATTCGACAACCATGTCTCTGTCACTAGCAAACACAGTCATGTGTGATACTGGTAACACTAACATTCACTCAAAAGGCACTCTGGGAAATATGCAAATAATATGCAGGGCTATTCAATTCTGGTCCTGGAGGGCCGAAACATTTCTGGATTTTGATTTTTGTATGGTTCTTCAAAGAGCCATCCCATTTATGGTTCTTCAGAAACCCTTAAATTGATGTTGTTATATAGTGTACCAACTCATGTGAAATGTTTGCTGTTTTTATGGATGATTCTGAACCAAAACCAATTCCCCCACATGGGCCTTTAGGGATAATAAAATGTTCTTTGTGGGCTGTTTCTAGGCTGGTTGTGTGAGGCAAGTTGCTGATGGTCTTACCTTGGTTAAGCAGAAGGGCTGGAAGAAAGAAGGAAAAACAGAACAGTCAGTACAGCAGTCCAAACAGAAGATCAGAACAGTCAGTACAGCAGTCCAAACAGAAGATCAGAACAGTCAGTACAACAGTCCAAACAGAAGATCAGAACAGTCAGTACAGCAGTCCAAACAGAAGAACAGAACAGTCAGTACAGCAGTCCAAACAGAAGATCAGAACAGTCAGTACAGCAGTCCAAACAGAAGATCAGAACAGTCAGTACAGCAGTCCAAACAGAAGAACAGAACAGTCAGTACAGCAGTCCAAACAGAAGATCAGAACAGTCAGTACAGCAGTCCAAACAGAAGATCAGAACAGTCAGTACAGCAGTCCAAACAGAAGATCAGAACAGTCAGTACAGCAGTCCAAACAGAAGAACAGAACAGTCAGTACAGCAGTCCAAACAGAAGAACAGAACAGTCAGTACAGCAGTCCAAACAGAAGAACAGAACAGTCAGTACAGCAGTCCAAACAGAAGAACAGAACAGTCAGTACAGCAGTCCAAACAGAAGAACAGAACAGTCAGTACAGCAGTCCAAACAGAAGAACAGAACAGTCAGTACAGCAGTCCAAACAGAAGAACAGAACAGTCAGTACAGCAGTCCAAACAGAAGATCAGAACAGTCAGTACAGCAGTCCAAACAGAAGAACAGAACAGTCAGTACAGCAGTCCAAACAGAAGATCAGAACAGTCAGTACAGCAGTCCAAACAGAAGAACAGAACAGTCAGTACAGCAGTCCAAACAGAAGATCAGAACAGTCAGTACAGCAGTCCAAACAGAAGAACAGAACAGTCAGTACAGCAGTCCAAACAGAAGATCAGAACAGTCAGTACAGCAGTCCAAACAGAAGAACAGAACAGTCAGTACAGCAGTCCAAACAGAAGAACAGAACAGTCAGTACAGCAGTCCAAACAGAAGATCAGAACAGTCAGTACAGCAGTCCAAACAGAAGAACAGAACAGTCAGTACAGCAGTCCAAACAGAAGATCAGAACAGTCAGTACAGCAGTCCAAACAGAAGAACAGAACAGTCAGTACAGCAGTCCAAACAGAAGATCAGAACAGTCAGTACAGCAGTCCAAACAGAAGAACAGAACAGTCAGTACAGCAGTCCAAACTCCAGACAAGTCAAAGGGCAGTATGACATGCTATCACACCATTACACTTCCCTGACCTTGTGAGATTTCACCAACTAAGAGCTCTGATGTCATGACAGCCATTGTGGACTCTCCTCTAAGTGCCTCGGTTCAGTAAAAACATGTTTTTTTGTTTGAAACATTCTCTCTATTTCTCTCTCTCTGGTTGTACCCTGATTCTCCACTCTTCTCCTAAAGTGAACACTTGCAAAGATTATCGCATTGATTTAAGAATGGTGGAAACTCCCTCCAGTGTGTGCTCTCTCTCTCTCTCTCACACACAAACAAAACAGACACAAACAAAACACACACTCAGACACTAGGGCTATTTCCTCTTTATTTTCTTCGCCTCACATTCAATTGGACATCACGCTTTGGTTGGCTTTGCGACTCTGACAGTTCTCTACTTGTATCTTCATTTCACCAGCAGAATTGAAAATCCATTCTTTACCAAACAAAGCTACCTATAGTGCCTGACTGGTACTAGCTATAAGGCCCAACTCAGTCAGTGCCTGAAATGGAATGAAAAAGGTACAGGTACTTACTTTAATTGTACCATACCTGGGTTTGTGTTTTAGAGCCAGTATTCTATAAGACGTGCCACAACTCATTAAAGGTGTAGTACTCTGTACCCGTCAGCACCAACTCATTCCCAACCACTGACATCAGGAAAAACAAACCCCTACACACTCACTCTCTCTTTCTCTCCCTGTTTGTTTTCTCCTGCAAGGACTGAAATGTGAGCTTCAGCTGAATTTATTGTTTGTCTGTGGGTAGACTGACTGTAGATTACAAACAGTGGCAGAGAGAGAAAGAGAGAGAGAGCCAGAGAGAGAGAAAGACAGAGAGAGAAAGAGAGAGAGCCAGAGAGAGAGAGAGAGAGAAAGAAAGAGAGAGAGAGAGCGAGAGCGAGAGAGAGAGAAAGGCCGTATCAGCTGTTATCACACCTGTTGTATTACTGGAGACTCAGAGAGCCTGAGAGAGAGTGCTAGGTCAACATGGCTGGCATGGTTCACTGAGGTTCAGCTGATATTGGGAAACTGGAAAGGAGACACTCACAGACATGCAAACGGACACACACACTACAAGTACACACACCTGAGATTCCCCTCTTCAGCCAGCGCGGTTCCTCTAGTATGATGAAGAAGTTCTCCTTTTTCTCATACTCCTCATCGTCAATGATCCTCACCTGCAGGGTCTGACTGCGCACGCACGCACAGACACACACAGGTCAGTATCAGAGGTCAGTAACCAACAAATGGATTAGACTGTCTTCTTTAACTTTATTCAGCAGTTAAAGAGATCAGTGGAAGGATGTAGTCCCAGGGGTTAGTCAGGGATTTTACTTTACAGAGAGAGCTCACCTCACACACACAGATGACGACCCCCCCCCCCCCCCCCCCCCTTAATGTAGAGCCACAAGGCTCTCTTTCCACCATGGGTCACTCCCAGATATCAATGAGCTAACCGTACTCCATGTACAGCTATTGAGCAAAAGGCAGGGAGGGGAGCGGCACAATGCCAGACAAAGATGTCTTCCTCCCCGGTGCCGCCCCAGACATATTAACAGACACAGCTTGCACTTAAATTACTACAGAGGACCCACGGCAATATCCCTCCACGGCTGAATAATTCAGATGCAGACATGCACACCAGCCAGTGAGGGGACACCCAGAGGTCTGCAACACAGAGGGGCGTCACCTCGGCTGTATATCATCCCCTATTACTGTGACCCAACCCTCAGCCACTGCTCCAAGCCTCAGCCACTGCTCCAACCCTCAGCCACTGCTCCAACCCTCAGCCACTGCTCCAACCCTCAGCCACTGCTCCAACCCTCATCTAGCTCCTTCCATCCTGTGATTCTACCTACTGTACTACCTAATGTACTACCTACTGTAAGTCCTTTACTCTACCTACTACTGAGCAACCTTAGCCTAAGCGTCTCTTGGGGATCCCACTGGCACTCAACCATAGGGTCCACACCCCCCCCCCCCCCTACAGAGTAGTGCAGGGCTGGCGGTCAGCTTTTACTTCAGGCTGATGCGGAGTGGCTGGTGAAAAGAGGAAATAGGGGGGGTGGAGGGGAGGAGGAGTTGGAAGACGTGTTTCACTTTGTTATTATGCACATTAGTCCTGATAATGTCTCCCAGGACATTGTGCCTGAAAATGTCACCACAGCAACAGTCTCCCTGTTGGCGGCGCAAACATAAACAAGCGATGAGAGAGAAACAAAGAGAGAAGAGAGAAAGAGGGAGAAGAAAGAGATGCAGATGTAGGATCTTAATTTGAGCCACATTTGCTACAGCAGGAAAACAATCTTGCAGCAACAGGAAATGTAAATTATTATGTGAATTATAATTAACGGACATTTTTGTAGGGGTTGATAAATATTTTGGGGGGTAAAAATCAAGCCTGAAATTTCAAAGTGGAAATTACAAACTTCAGAAGCCTTGTTCTCCTGCAACAGGGTGATCATATTGAGATCCTACATCTGTAGATACAGGAAGATAAGAGGCTGAGGGAGAGAGAGACGAGAGAGAGAGAGAGAGAGAGAGAGAGAGAGAGAGAGAGAGAGAGAGCGAGGCGAGAGAGAAAGAGAAGAGCAAGAGAAAGAAAAGAGAATGAGAGACAATAGAGAAAGAGGAAGGGAAGAATAGATACAGCGAGATGAGAGCGAAATTAGAGATGAATGAGAAATAAACAAGATGTTAAAATTACCATTACTGTGCAGATTTGTGGCGAGAGAGAAAGATAACCAGAAGACAGACATGAATACAGATAGCATGGTAATATAGCATGGTGTAGCCTACTTTAAGGCAGCAACACATAGCAGTGTGAATACAGTATTGGTTATGAGTTGAGCACAAACACTCAAGCCATTGATGGAGTTAAAGCTCCCATCAGGTTGGCCTTGATGAATAATGGAGAACAGTGTCAGGCATGGAGGAGGGAGAGGGGAGGGGGAGGGAGCGAGAATGAAGGAGTAGGGGAGAGAAGGAAAAGATGGAGGGGAGGAGAGGGGAGTGGGAAAAGATGGAGGGGAGGAGAGAGGAGTGGGAAAAGATGGAGGGGAGGAGAGGGGAGTGGGAAAAGAGGAAGATGGATGAAATGGAAGAAACCAATAAACAAATAGAGTAGATGTGTAGAGGTAGGGAGTCTGTATGTCTATCTATCTATCTGCCTTTCTGTGCGTCCGTCCATCACTACTCACGTTGTCTGGTCGTTGGAGAACTCCAGCTCTCCCCGGGTGTCCTCGTAGTCCACGCCGCCCCCCTTCGCAGTGCCCGCCTCCGTGTGATAGGGCAGGATCACCGTGCCGCGGGCGCCCGAGTTCCTCACCACTGAGATCTCCATGGTGCCAACGCTCTCGCTGACGCGCACCAGCCGATCACGGAATGTGAAGATGCCAGCATGGTCGTCGTCCAGGATGGTCACCGTGGCAACCAGTGGCTCCACCAGGTGGCCCTTGGGTCCCGCTCCTGGCTCATCACTTTCGAACATCCCCTCGGCGTCACCAATGCGCAGGTTGAGCAGCCGCACGAAAAAGTGCTCATCCTCCTCGAAGATGTCATCATCGATGATGCCGACCTGGGAAAGATGTAGGATGGAGGGAGGAGGGGTGGAGGAGAGATGAAGATAGAAAGTGGCAGCTGTTTTAGACCATAAACGCTTGAGAGACACGCATCAAACCAACCACACTGATGGTCATAGTCATGGGACACTAGGGGATTGATTGTTGTAGTCACTCATTCATAACTAATGGTTGAGTAGCAATTGAGTTGTTTCCTAACTCTCTCTCTCTACACATTCCTTGTTTTCTCCCTTTCCTCAACACTCCTCCTGCTATCCAGAAATACACTCTCTTTGTCCTCTGTCTAAGCGTGAACATGAAATGACACGAAAACTACGACGCGTTCAAAGAGAGAAACATCATCTCCAAGGACAAAATACTTCAAAGCTCACTTCCTCCTCTTTTCACCGTCTCTCCCCTCTCCCATTCAGATGAAGTCCTATTCACTGTCAGTCAGGACGATAAGGCAGAATTTAATGTGCTCTAGTTTCCGGAAGACTCTCCAGCTCTACCGGTTCCTCTAAGACAGTGGTTCCCAATCTTTTTATAGTCCCGTACCCCTTCAAACATTCAACCCCTCTAGCACCAGGGCCAGCACACTCTCAAATGTTGTTTTTTGCCATCATTGTAAGCCTGCCACACACACACACTATACGATATATTTATTAAATATAAGAATGAGTGTGAGTTTTTGTCACAACCCGGTTCGTGGGAAGTGACAAAGAGCTCTTATAGGACCAGGGCACAAATAATAATAATCAATCATTTTGCTCTTTATTTAACCATCTTACATGTAAAACCTTAATTGTTCATCAAAAACTGAATAACTCACCACAGGTTAATGAGAAGGGTGTGCTTGAAAGGATGCACATAACTCTGCAATGTTGGGTTGTATTGGAGAGAGTCTCAGTCTTAAATAATTTCCACACAGTCTGTGCCTGTACTTAGTTTTCATGCTAGTGAGGGCCGAGAATCTACTCTCACATAGGTACGTGGTTGCAAAGGGCATCAGTGTCTTAACAGCGCGATTTGCCAAGGCAGGATACTCTGAGCGCAGCCCAATCCAGAAATCTGGCAGTGGCTTCTGATTAAATTACATTTTCACAGAACCGCTTTTTGCAATTTCAATGAGGCTCTCTTGTTCAGATATCGGTAAATGGACTGGAGGCAGGGCATAAAAGGGATAATCAAATCCAGTTGTTTGTGTCTTCTGTTTCAGGAAAGTACCTGCGTAATTGCGCTCCCAACCCAACTTGTTTATTTATTTTTATTTCACCTTTATTTAACCAGGTAGGCTAGTTGAGAACAAGTTCTCACTTGCAACTGCGACCTGGCCAAGATAATCAGATCAATCACGTGCTTCGCTATATCACATTTGACATTGTCCGTAAGCTTGAGTTGATTTGCACACCAAAGAAATCATACAATGATGGAAAGACCTGTGCTAATGCAGACAGAGAAGTGCTTCTTAATCATAGCCTGAATTTAGTTGTGGAGAGTCCCTGTAATCCTAGATTCAGATCATTTAGGCGAGAAAAAACATCACCCAGATAGGCCAGTCGTGTGAGAAACTCGTCATCGTGTGAGAAACTCATCATGCAAGCGGTCAGACAAGTGAAAATTATGGTCAGTAAAGAAAACTTTAAGCTCGTCTCTCAATTCAAAAAAACGTGTCAATACTTTGCCCCTTGATAACCAGCACAGTATGTTGTAAAAGTATTACATGGGGTCTGCCCATATCATTGCATTGTGCAGAAAATACAAGAGAGTTCAGGGGCCTTGCTTTAACAAAGTTAACCATTTTCACTGTAGTGTCCAAAACATCTTTCAAGCTGTCAGTCATTCCCTTGGCAGCAAGAGCCTCTCGGTTGATGCTGCAGTGTACCCAAGTGGTGTCGGGAGCAACTGCTTGCACACACGTTACCACTCCACTATGTCTTCCTGTCATGGCTTTTGTGCCATCAGTACAGATATCAACACATCTTGACCACCAAAGTCCATTTGATGTCACAAAGCTGTCCAGTACTTTAAAAATATCCTCTCCTGTTGTCCTGGTTTCCAGTGGTTTGCAGAAGAGGATGTCTTGTTTCAAAAGCAGGTATTGTTTCAAAACATCTCCTGCCATGTCACTGATGTGTCGCGAAACAGTGTTGTTTGATGAAGTCATTGTATAGGTTTTTGGGCCTTTTCCCCCAGCATTGTCCCAGCCATATCCGTGGCAGCAGGAAGAATTCAGTCCTCCACAATAGTATGGGGCTTGCCTGTCCTAGCCACTCGGTAGCTCACCATATAAGACACCTCTAGACCCTTCTTATTAATGGTATCTGTTGCTTTTATACATGTGTTTCTAATCGAAAGTCGTCTTTATTCTCGCTCCAAAAACTGCCGTGGCGTATTTTTTCAAATTGCCATGTTTTGTTTCTAAATGTCTGCGCAAGAGTGAAGGTTTCATCGAGTTGTGAGATAGTACTTTTGCACATATAACACACTGTGCCTGAGGAAAGGCACTACTCCCAAGCAGGTCTAACGACCTAGCTGGGGATCTGCTAGGCAGCACAGTTGTGCAACGATTATTGCTATAATTAATTATAACTGTACTTTACTGTTTCCTTTCCTCCCCTTCCACTGACCCCTCACCTTGATCTCCTTGCGTGTCTCTCCGGGTTTGAACACCAGCGTTCCCTCGCTGTACTCGTAGTCGGACCCGGCATTGGCCGAGCCGTCCTCGGTCCGGTAGTCCACGTAGAAGGTGCTCTCCCCCAGGCCCCCTTGACACACCACAGCCAGCCTTAGTACGCCGCAGTTCTCCATACACTGGCTGTGGGTGCTCTCAAACGCCAGTCGGCTGCACTCAGCCAGGTCGTCGTCCTCGCAGACCACTTCCTCGTCCACCGCGGCGGCGCGGCGGGTGTGGTCGGCGGCGTGCCTCTTGAGCACGTTGCCGGCGCCGGTCATCATGCGCGTAGCCTGGATGCGGTAGAAGGCGCGGCTCTTCTGCTGATGGAGGAGGGCGTAGTAGTTAGCTAGATCTACCAGCTGATCCAGCTCCTTGTCCGGAAACTTCTGTTTCAGCTGCTTCAGAATGCGGATCACCTGGGGGCAGAGGAACAGGGGGTGAAAAAAGAGGGACACAGACACACAACCTCGACACAGAGAGAAAGTTTGTAACTCTTGTAGGTTCAGCACGTTAGTAGCTCTTAATAGTCTCCTTTGCTTGAGTGTGTTTGTATGTGTGGTTGAGGTGAGTACCTACAGTATGTGGGTGTTCAGGAACTGCCTGAGTGTATCCTCTTCATCTCTTTTTACTCTCTCTAACCCCACTGTGCCTTTATATATTCCTGAGAGGGCCTATGTGGGTGTACATGAATGGGATGAGTGTATCCTCTATAACTCTTCATCTCTCTCTCTCTCTCTATCCATACTGTGTACCTGTATCCCTCTTTCTCTCCCCCTGACGTTCTTGAATCCCTCTAACAGCAGGTCTCTCTCTCACCTCCTTGCGGCTCTCGTCTAGCTCCTTGGTATTCTCTACGGTCACCATGGTGCTGTTGGAGTTGGGCAGATAAGCCATGGTGCCCGCCGCATTGTTGGCACCATCCTGGTAGTTCTCACTGGGCATCATTCCCACCCCCCCTCCGCTCGGAGGGAACTTTCCGTCCATAATCATCTCGAAGCCTTTCGGGGTTGTGTCCCCCTCCGTCTCCACGACGATGCCGTGCTTGTCGGCACGGTAACGCTTGGCCATGTACTTGTAGAAGAGCAGGCGTCGGTCGGCGATCCAGGCCAGGATCACACACACTGGGAAATAGAGCAGGGTGACCAGAGCCTCCCACACCTGAACACACACATACACACACACACAAAGACAGGGGACCATTACAAGACATACATCCAAACTGGAAGGGGGTTGATTGTTTGGTTACACACACATACAGTATCTATACACATTTGCTAACACACACACACACACACACACACACACACACACACACACACACACACACACACACACACACACACACACACACACACACACACACACACACACACACACACACACACACACACACACACACACACACACACACACACACACACACACACACACACACAAAAGTGTACCTCCACTACTCCGGGTGAGATGACAGAGAGGATGAGGAAGAGCCAGATATAGGCGAAGATACTCCAGAAGGCTGTGATGAAGAACACACGCAGGTGTTTGATCTTCCTGGTCTCTCCTTCAGGGATGACCCACACACAGATGGCGATGATCACAAACATGTTGAAGGCGGCGCTGCCCACGATGGTGCCAGGGCCCAGCTCACCCGCCTCAAACCCATGCCCACACACCTAACACCGGGAGACAGAGGAGAGGAAGACCAAGAACTTTTCCTTTTGGAGAACTTTTGTGCAGTATAAATCAAAAAGGCCATGTCATAAAAAGGCCAAATGTTATGTTGGTAAGATTTCACAATAACTTTAAAGTAGATATCCGTTTCTTTTTGTCATTTTCAGCTTCATTCCAGTACTAGTATACACTGCAAACACGGATATGTTGTCGCTGGGGGGAGTATTTTTGATGTGACACCCACTTATGAGTTGTGCTCGGGGAGTCTTTATGACACGACACCCACCTCGATGACAGACAGCAGGATCTCTGGGGCGGAGGAGCCTAGAGCCATCAGAGTCAAGTTGGACACAGTCTCGTTCCAGATACGTACAGTGGCCACAGATGTCTCACCGCTTGGCATGGTGATGGTCACCTCCTTCTCCTGCAGGACAGAGAGGGGTCACACACACACATGAATGCATACATACACACACACAGGTCATCACTCTATTCCCCCCATACCATTCCAGTATCTCACCACCAGACTCATACATATCTTAATCTCATCTAGCCAGTTACTATAAAAACAACTGCTCATAGGCCAGAGATGGTAGTGGGAAGTTACAGATTTCTTTCTTCTCCACATATAAGCATGACGGATGGTATTTACAGTATCCTACCATCAGGGAGGACGCGACCCTGACAGAAGGGAAGGGGACAATCTGTTATTCTAATCTAGTGAATGGAGGAGTGATGGATGGCGGGCTATGGAGACTCAAATTTTATTAGTCGTATGCACGGGATACACATGGTATACAACGTCCTACGAAATGCTTACTTGCAGGTTCCTTTACATTTACAGTGACCTTGACATGTAGGGTTGGTTAATTTTACTGAAGTGGGCTAAATCAGGGTCACAGAGTGTTTCTTGGTAATCTTAAACAAATCTACTTTCAAACAAAGGTATACACCTCACACACATGGTTATGGGCTTAAAAAAGAAGAAGACATCTGTACCATGTCAGATAAAGAGTTGAAATCTATTCAATTTTGAGATTGCATCCCAGTATTACCCCTTATATCATCACAGAAGACTGAAATATAACAAAACCGTTTGATATAGAAACCTGATGTTTATTAATGATGAAATTATGAAAAATATGAATAACATTCCACCTATGAGGCCACTGACTCATTTGACTGCCGGAAATGGCTACGCCATCCCACCATCCCTCAATCCCCATCCCTCCATCTCCATATCCCCATCCCGCAATCCCTCCATCCCCATATCCCCATCCCTCCATCTCCCCATCCCTCCATCTCCATATCCCCATCCCTCCATCTCCCCATCCCCATCCCTCCATCTCAATCCCGCCATCCCCATCCCTCCATCTCCATATCCCCATCCCTCCATCCGCATATCCCCATCCCTCCATCCGCATATCCCCATCCCTCCATCCGCATATCTCCATCCCTCCATCTCCATATCCCCATCCCTCCATCTCCATATCCCCATCCCTCCATCCCCACATATCCCCATCCCTCCATCTCCATATCCCCATCCCTCCATCTCCATATCCCCATCCCTCCATCCGCATATCCCCATCCCTCCATCCGCATATCTCCATCCCTCCATCTCCATATCCCCATCCCTCCATCTCCATATCCCCATCCCTCCATCCGCATATCTCCATCCCTCCATCCACATATCCACATCCCTCCATCTGTATCCCCATATCCCTCCATCCCCATCCCCACATATCCCCATCCCTCCATCCGCATATCTCCATCCCTCCATCCACATATCCACATCCCTCCATCTGTATCCCCATATCCCTCCATCCCCATCCCCACATATCCCCATCCCTCCATCCGCATATCTCCATCCCTCCATCCACATATCTCCATCCCTCCATATCCGCATCCCTCCATCCTTATCCCCACATCCCCATATCCCTCCATCCCTCCATCCGCATCCCTCCATATCCATCCCCATATCCCCATCCCTCCATATCATCCCTCTATCCCCATCCCTCCATCCGCATCCCTCCATCCGCATCCCCATTCATCCCCATATCCCTCCATCCCCATCCCTCCATCTCCATCCCCCCATCTCCATATCCCTCTATCCATCCCCCCCTCGCAGAGAGCCAGCATAAAATCCAGACACTCTCATAGTGTGCTTAAGCTTGCATTACCTCAGGACATACAGTGGAACAGCCCACCTGTTACAATACACTCCAATTAGGTGACTGGGGTGGTCTAAATCCTTCATAATGGATGAACTTCTGGAAATTACTCTCATGATAGATGCTCGTATTGTGAACTTACGAAAAAAAATGGTGTGTAATTTGCTCGGTCAGAGAGAAAATTGAAAAAGGGATTATGAACAGATGTTGAACGCATGGTTGGCTATAAAGAGGACAATATTACAAACAGATAACTAGTAAATTCACAATGGTGTCCGATGGCCCAACAAACTGAAATGGATTAATAACGCGTGAAAAAATTATTAACTGCCCCAGTTAATTGATTATTTAATTGATTCCAAGGCTAGAATCTATTTCAGTTTCTTGTCAGCAGAGTAATCCAATTCATAGCAATGTCAAATAGTCTGGACCAATTATCTAAAGCTTTATTTTTTAATTTCACCTTTATTTAACCTGGTAGGCAAGTTGAGAACAAGTTCTCTTTTACAACTGCGACCTGGCCAAGATAAAGCAAAGCAGTTCGACACATACAACAACACAGAGTTACACATGGAGTGAAACAAACATACAGTCAATAATACAGTAGAAAAATAAGTCTATATACAATGTGAGCAAATGAGGTGAGATAAGGGAGGTAAAGGCAATAAATAGGCCATGGTGGCGAAGTAAATACAATATAGCAATTAAAACACTGGAATGGTAGATTTGACAGTAGATGAGTGTGCAAAGTAGAAATACTGGGGTGCAAAGTAGCAAAATAAATAAATAACTACAGTAGGGGAAGAGGTAGTTGTTTGGGCTATTTATAGATGGGCTATGTACAGGTGCAGTGATCTGTGAGCTGCTCTGACAGCTGGTGCTTAAAGCTAGTGAGGGAGATAAGTGTTTCCAGTTTCAGATATTTTTGTAGTTCATTCCAGTCATTGGCAGCAGAGAACTGGAAGGAGAGGTGACCAAAGGGGGAATTGGCTTTGGGGGTGACAAGTGAGATATACCTGCTGGAACGTGTGCTACGGGTGGGTGCATCTATGGTGACCAGCAAGCAGAGAAGGCGGGACTTTACCTAGCAGGGTTTTATAGATGACCTGGAGCCAGTGGGTTTGGCGACGAGTATGAAGTGAGGGCCAGCCAACAAGAGCATACAGGTCGCAGTGGTGGGTAGTATATGGGGCTTTGGTGACAAAACGGATGGCACTGTGATAGACTGCATCCAATTTGTTGAGTAGGGTGTTGGAGGCTATTTTGTAAATGACATCGCCAAAGTCGAGGATCGGTAAGATGGTCAGTTTTACGAGGGTATGTTTGGCAGCATGAGTGAAGGATGCTTTGTTGTGAAATAGGAAGCCAATTCTAGATTTAACTTTGGATTGGAGATGTTTTATGTGAGTCTGGAAGGAGAGTTTACAGTCTAACCAGACACCTAGGTATTTGTAGTTGTCCACATATTCTAAGTCAGAACCGTCCAGAGTAGTGATGCTGGACGGGCGGGTGCAGGCAGCGATCGGTTGAAGAGCATGCATTTAGTTTGACTTGTATTTAAGAGCAGTTGGAGGCCACGGAAGGAGAGTTGTATGGCATTGAAGCTCGTCTGGAGGGTTGTTAACACAGTGTCCATGGAAGGGCCAGAAGTATACAGAATGGTGTCGTCTGCGTAGAGGTGGATCAGAGAATCACCAGCAGCAAGAGCGATATCATTGATATATACAGAAAAGAGAGTCAGCCTAAGAATTGAACCCTGTGGCACCCCCATACAGACTGCCAGAGGCCAGGACAACAGGCCCTCAGATTTGACACACTGAACTCTGTCGGAGAAGTAGTTGGTGAACCAGGCGAGGCAATCATTTGAGAAACCAAGGCTGTTGAGTCTGCCGATGAGGATGTGGTGGTTGATAGAGTCGAAAGCCTTGGCCAGGTCAATGAATACGGCTGCACAGTATTGTTTCTTATCGATGGCGGTTAAGATATCATTTAGAACCTTGAGCGTGGCTGAGGTGCACCCATGACCAGCTCTGAAACCAGATTGCATAGCGGAGAAGGTACGGTGTGATTCGAAATGATCGGTGATCTGTTTGTTAACTTGGCTTTCGAAGACCTTAGAAAGGCAGGGTAGGATAGATATAGGTCTGTAGCAGTTTGGGTCAAGAGTGTTCCCCTTTTGAAGAGGGGGATGACCGCAGCTGCTTTCCAATCTATGGGAATCTCAGACGACATGAAAGAGAGGTTGAACAGGCTAGTAATAGGGGTTGCAACAATTTCGGCAGATAATTTTAATAAGAAAGGGTCCAGATTGTCTAGCCCGGCTGATTTGTGGGGGTCCAGATTTTGCAGCTCTTTCAGAACATCAGCTGACTGGATTTGGGAGAAGGAGAAATGGGGAAGGCTTGGGCGAGTTGCTGTGGGGGGTGCAGTGCTGTTGACCGGGGTAGGTGTGGCCAAGTGGAAAGCATGGCCAGCTGTAGAAAAATGCTTATTGAAATTCTCAATTATAGTGGATTTATCGGTGGTGACAGAGTTTCCTATCCTCAGTGCAGTGGGCAGCTGGGAGGAGGTGCTCTTATTCTCCATGGACTTTACAATATCACAGAACTTTTTTTGAGTTTTGTCACAATCGTTGGAAGCTTTCCGAGCTAAAGGATAGCTGATGACCGCTAGCCGTGGTTAGCTGAATACTAACGTTAGCTAGTGAGCTGGCTAGCTTCTGTTGTGGATTTCGGATACGAGGTGAATAATACTTTTGGGGGAAAAAACAGATCCACACCACATTTTGTGAGGCGGGTTGCATGAGAGTGTTTTGAAAAAATATATAAAAAGATATGCGAAGAAAAAGATACAAAACATATATACACGGGACAAGACGAGGACAAAGGACGTCTGACTGCTACGCCATCTTGGAAACCTTGAAGAAGCTATAGAAATAGAATATAAACGCAATAGAAGCGTTGTCTCTTGTACTGTTGTCTTTAGAGGACTGTTTCACTTTGATGTCCTTTTTCTTCTGTCCTTATTTTGTCTTTCTTTTCTTCTGTTAACTAGATATTCTTTGTTATTCTTTGTTAGCTAGCTAGCTTCTTCCAGGAGAGTCCCTAGCAACTGCTTAGCAACTGGTAAACAATTCAGCTAGCTAAGATAACTACAATTTTATGAAAAATAGTTACTTTTTCCAAAGCCTATCTTCTTTGTTTGTTGCTTGTTTTGTCTCCAATTCAGTCTTGCAGTTTTCTTTTGCTTTTTTCCAATGTATTTCACTCTAAAAACCATGTAAATTTCAATATTTGTAGGAACTCATTTTTTTTTATCAGATGGAATCAATAATTCACTAAGTCTCATATTATTTTCCAATTGTTTCGTTCTGTACAGAACCACTATTTTTTGGGGGTCGCGTTCCACTGTTCCGACCAGCAAAACTTTGAAAAGTACCTGTTTATATCATTATTTTCTGTTCCTTTTTTAACTAGCATTGAAAATCCATTCTTCTCTAATAAAAAATCTCTTCCCATTGTCTTTTTTTCTAAGATTTTAGTTTTTTAGTTTTAACAATACAAAACATACACATATAAACGACATCACACAAACATCAACTACATCACACCTGCCCAGACGAACATGCTCACAACCCCATCTCCAGCGCCCGCATCATTCTCCGCCACATGGCCTCAAATGGCACCATTTTGTTTCTCTCCGTCGCCCGCGCGCTCTCTCCCCATCTTCTGAATCATGCTGAAACGTCAGTAGGTTACAGTAGCCTATGCTTCGGAGGGGGAGGGGCAGGTAGCTTACACACGTGCACACACACTGGCAAAAAATTTCAGCTGGCAGGCAGGCAGACACTGGAAGAAGTTTGAGTGACAGAGTGAGGGCTTTACATAGGCACTTTGTTGCATTTTTTGTGGGACTATAAAAACATGCCCGGTATGTAAAATAATGCTATTAACCGGTTCCCATGCTTTTAAAATAATGGTTCTGTTCCGGAACAGTATCTATCACTGTCGTTCCTGGATCTGTTTCTGTTCCTTGAAAAATGTTATTTTCCAGTTTTGTTCCCTGAACTGGTTCCAGCCCAAGGTTAGAATCTATTTTAGTTTCTTGAGTCAACACTATCTCTCGTCAGTAGAGAAATCCAATTCATAACAATGTCAGAATCTGAACCAATTACCCAAACTTTAAATCAGATGGAACCAATAATTAAATACACTAAGTCTGCATATCAGGATGTGTTTCAATGAACATACTGTAAATAGTGGAATTCCATATGGGCCCAAAGTCAGTCACTACAAGAAATGTGAAAACCCAAACATAGAAATAACACGTTCATTTGAGCTGTCTGTGGTAACACCGAAAAGCAAGGCGGCATTTCTGGAGAAAGAAACTGTTATGTCTATCACCTCTGCACAGGCGAGTTTTACAATGACTTTATCATAGAATGTTCAACCTGTTTCGATGTTCACTGTGTTTGAGTGACAGTTAATGTAGTCTAGGGAGAGGTGAGAGAGAGCCAACCAATGGGACTAAGAGTGGGAGAGCTCTCTCTGTAGAAATACAATCTCTTCATTCTATTTCTATGTAATTTCCATTATGTGGTGAATGACAACTCTACATAAACACAGTCTATCATATGAGTCAATCTATCACACAGCACCAACCTGTGAGGTTATGACCTCGATAGAGGCCATGAAACGGTCTGCGATGATGGACACTCCCAGGAACATGTACATGAGACAGGTGAAGTAGACCACGGCCCTGGCCACCTGGTCGCCCAGCCCGGGGCTCAGGGGCTTCCACACGGGCAGCAGGGTGCCCGGCCTGCACACCACCGGCTGCGAACACTTTGAACTGCCGCCCAGCCCCGTGCTGCTGTTGCTCCAGAACTCCGGAGACATGGAGGGATAGGACATGGTGGAGATGGAGCGGTTCTCTTCCTCTCCTACTCCTCCTCGTAGAGACTCCAGGGCGCAGGGTGAAGGAAGGGGGAGGAGGAGGAAGAGGAGGAAGGGGACGGAGGCAGAAAGAGAGATGGGGAGGAGTGCCATGGTGGAGAATGCCGGGGGAAGAGAGGGATGAGGCGGACGAAGAGAGACGAGGAGAAGATGCCAGGGAGGGGTAGGACTAGCTCACCTAGGAGGAGAGAGAGATGGATAGAAGAGTAAAGAGAAGACAGAGAAAAGAGAGAGAGAGAACAATACTTGGTTAGATGTTGGGCGTAGCCAGCAGCAAACATACACCAGCCTTTCATGGACCTGTAAATAAATAAACCATCTACCTCAAAATCATTTTCAGTTTTTTTAAACTAAATTAAAACTGAACCATGAGATATTACTGCAGTTGACATAGAATAAATCATTTTTCAACCATCGTCCTTGTTTCCAGTTGCTGTTGAAGGTTTCCAACTGCAATATGAGAACAAAAATGTCAACATGCACATGAATAGTAAATGTTAAAGTCATGCCCCTGAATCATGAATATAAACCTTTCACGGCTATTCAAGTCGGAGGTTCCCAGATTGGCCTACGTGCTCTCTGCTTTCTATTGACAGGAGAGACAGACAGATAGAGAGACAGAGAGAGACAGAGAGATAGATAGATAGTTCATGGCGGATTCTGTGATGACAGTGCTGTCATTAAAGCCCAAAGCGGAGGGGAGAATGTTGGCCCTGGAGAGAGAGAAGGCTGGGGTTTGGATGGGAGAGATAGTTCATGGTGGATTCTGTGACGCTGTTCCAACAGGCTTCGTGACATTGCACCAGGCTCTGCACAAAGACCTGTTCCCTCGGTCGAGAACACAATGACCCTGAGAGCCAGAACACTGAGCAGCAAGACACTCAGAAACTCTCTAACACACTCTCTCTTGCTGTTAAAGTGGGTCAGTGTCCATGGCTGACTGGCAGTGTGGTTTTGAAGCGGGATGTACAGAAAGTTAGTTTCTTTGCTTGCTTGTTTGTTCTACTAGCTTGTGTCCCAAATTGCATCCTATGTACTATATAGTGCACTTCTTTTGATCCAGGCCCATAGGGAATAGGGTGCCATTTCATTTGGGATGAAGGGGCTAGTGAGTAGAATTGTTGAACAGATACATACAACTTTAGGCCTGTACATACACTCACATGTCCAGTATATGAGGGTGTGTGTGTATACAGTCGCTGTTATTCAACCATTCTTTCACCGGGTGTCATTTACAGCCCAATGTATCTGTATGTATTGTATTGTGTGTAGTTTCTGTGAGCAGTGTGTGAGCACCATATGTAAGGGAGAATGTATAGAGCAGAGAGCCAGTTTAGTCGATTACAGTCACAATGTGAGACCTGCTGAGGATAGCCTGGGGTGAAGACACCTGGTCACACACACGCACGCACACACACTCAAATGCGTACACACGCACACTCTCTCTCTCTTTATCTTTCTCTGTCACGTTGCCTGTCCAGCGTTAACATTATAGAGCAGCCCTTGAAAGCTTATCCATCTCAATACACTTGTCTATATACAGTATAATTTGACATGCACCAGACAACAATAAGTAGGATTTATCTGACAGAAAATAATTGTATTACATGCTTGTACTGCTATAGACACATCCATCAAACATACACATGCCAGTGTATGTCTGAATAGTCATGAGTATCCCTTTGTCAAAAATATTATATTGAGAGGCTGCCCAAAAACCATCCTCTAATGCATTTGCAGTAGGAATATCTCAGGTTATATGCAATGCATTGTTGCTACTGCAGGTCATACTCAGTCTGGGATTCTATGTAATTGGTCTTAACGGACAACAGTAGAAGATATTTCCGTACACATACATACACTTGAACTCACACATGCACACACTCGCTCACTCACACATTATTTTGTCACACACACACACACACACACACACACACACACACACACACACACACACACACACACACACACACACACACCCACACACACACACCCCTCCAGTGTGCAGTCGTGTTCGGTCTGTCTCCTCAGGCTGACAGTCCAGTCTGACTGATGGATGTCTAATGATGCAGAGCTGATGTAGCCCATTTCCGTACTGCACTCTACCAGAATGCACCTCCAGCACCACACTACCATACCTGAATATCAAGCAGGAGAATAAGAGAGGGACACTGTGGGAAGAAGGGGAGGATGGCTGCTTACACTGGGTCTGCGCTTGTTCAGAGAGCAGCACTCTCTGGATGGGTCTTAAATGGCACCCTATTTCATATCAAGTCCACTGCGTTTGACCAGGGCCCATAGGGCTCTGGTGAAAAGAAGTGCACTATATAGGGAATATGCTGCCATTAAGGATGCAATTTCTATTTCAGAGTAGAGTGTTTGTGTTGTGTTCCTCTGTGACCTGTTAATCAGAGCCACTCCAAGGCTGGGGGACAACATGGAGGGATGCTGCAGGACAAAAAAAGAGGAAAAAGGAATCTGAAGAGATGTTTAAATGGGAGATGCGATGAGAGGACGGTTGAGGTGTCCATGAGAGGAGGGTTGCTGATACTAAGTATAATGGACAGGGAGAAGGGGGAATTGAATGTAGAGAGTGAAAAAGAAAGAGAGAGAGAGAAGGGCAGAGCGAGAGAGGACCAGAAAGAGGACGAGAGAGAGGAAGAGAGTGAGAAAACCATAGAGAGAGAGATGAGAGAGGGAAAGAGAAAAAATAAATAGTGGGGTAGTCCTGCTATGATGAGTGCATTAATAGATATTCTCAGCACGGCCAGAGTGTTTCCATGACGACCTGGTGAAGGTTTGGGAGGGTGATGCATCACAGATGGAACAGGAGAGAGAAGAAGAAAGGAAGGAGAGAGAGGGAAGAAGATAGGAAGGAGAGAGAAGAAGAGAGGAAGTAGAGAGAGGGAAGAAGAGAGAGAGAAGAGAGGAAGAAACAAAGAGCCTAGGAGGACTCTTCGTCACAAGCATACTGCCTTTCATGGACGTGTCCACTAGTGTCCTCTGTGGCTGGGTATTGTGGGGAAGGGCTCTTCAAGCAGCCCGGTTGGCTAGGCTGGATCTGGGGGCGGGACTCGGGGCCTGGGGTATGTATAGCTGCCTCATCAAAACTGCTGAACCGCACGAACGCACACACGCTCGAAGCAGATGTAAACACACAATCCTGCACGTACACAAACACACACAGTCAAGAAGAATCAGCTTGGGCCTATATTTCTTTGTGACATTTATGTGACCTGTGACATTTATGTGACATGAAGCGCTTTGTGGTTACAGATGTGCAGGCAGTGACCTGCATACACACACGAAGCACAGAGAACAGTGAACAGTGAACATTGACAATGAACATTGAATCCAGAGACACATGAGAAGAAGTGAATTGGGACGGAGACTTGATTGAATTGGAGTTAATATGGAAAATTGCTGTTTAATTATAATTGCATATATATATGAAGGATTAGGATAAGTCATTGACGCAGCATCATCCGTGTTTGGCCGGGGTAGGCCGTCATTGTAAATAAGAATTTGTTCTTAACTGACTTGCCTAGTTAAATAAAGGTTAAATAAAAACAAATTAATAAAATAAATTGGTCTGGTCTGGGGTGACCCCTAACCAGAGCTCTAAGAAAGGGAAGTCCATTTTTGGGCATAGAGACTGAAAGAGGCACCACTCTGGTTATGCTTGCATGCATCAGGCAGAAGTCTGGGCTTGTGCACACCCACGGACCCGCGGACCCACGGACCCACGGACTCACGGACTCACGGACCCACGGACCCACGGACTCACGGACCCAGAGTTAGAGTATGTGCCCAGCCTTGGGTCAATGGTACCTGATTGTAGTCAGGTGATAGCTAGTGCCAAGTAGGTAAAAAAAAGTTGATTAAGGAGTAAAAGGCCTATAGCATGTGTATGGACGGAGGTTAGATGGGGTGCAGAGATAGATGCTGTAAGAATGTATAATATTGCTTCATTTAAGGTTGGGTAAGAATATGCATATTATGGAAGGAATGGATGAAACGTATTAAACTGTGGTAAAGCTGACCTAACCTGAACCAACCCTTTTCTCATAGCTACTTTGAGGAAAATTGTACTTTGCCTATGATATGTGGTTGTCCCACCTAGCTACAGTATCTTGAGATGAATGTATTAACTGTAAGTCGCTCTGGATAAGAGCGTCTGCTAAATGACTAGAATGTACAAATGTAAGTGAAGCTGTAAGGTATATAAGGAGATTAGATCTTTCTGTCCCTTACGCTCATTCATGCCTTGGTCATTGATGCATTGCTACAGCTGTAACGGATGTGAAATGGCTAGCTAGTTAGCGGGTACGCGCTAGTAGCGTTTCAATCAGTTACGTCACTTGCTCTGAAACCTAGAAGTAGTGTTGCACCTTGCTCTGCAAGGGCCGTGGCTTTTGTGGAGCGATGGGTAACGACGCTTCGTGGGTGACTGTAGTTGATGTGTGCAGAGGGTCCCTGGTTCGCGCCCGTGTCGGGGCGAGGGGACGCCGTAAAGTTATACTGTTACACAGCTTTATAGTTTGAGTTTATTATTATTATTGTTATTATTACTCATTATTAATATTCTACTTTGTTTTTACTGTTAAGTTTTAGGTCTAGTCTAGGAGTAATCTTTAAGGTTACCTTACTGATAGATCTAAGTAGTGGATTAGAGTTCTCGATCACCATTGAAATACTATTTGTATTGTAAGAGAGGTAAGACCCCATTTTCTTATTATTAAAAGCTGTGGTTCTCATACAATTTGAATAGACCAAAAATTGTGCATTGGTAGCCTAACAAGGTGTAGATAAGGGAGCTGGACATATCTTGATTTATCAGCTTATCATACTGCTTGTGTGAATTTGTGATAATAATTGGGACTATTCTACCTGTTTACCTTATTATTTTACAACCCTGTGTCATCAAAAGAGTCATACAAATGTATGTTGTTCAAAATCAATGAGAGATTTTTAAGTGATTGTGCAAATTATTGGTTGAAGTTTGAATGGAATTAGTCTAGGCTTTAGCCAGGCAGATTATTGTGTAATATTCTAAGGTGGAGGCCCTTACCAAATAAGTGAGTAGGTGGAGGGGTGAGGGAGTCAGGATATTAGACTTGAGGATTGCCCGCCACACTGTAAAAGAAAAGCCCTTGTATACTTTGTTGAGTTCAGTCCCTATCCGAGTTAGCCTTTCTGTAAGGTTGAGCAGCCATTATCAGACCGGCAGGTGTCAGACACGGAATGTCTGGTGGGGGGGGGGGGGGGGGGTAGTGTAGCTTTGTCAACACACAAGATTCCACTTCCAAACTTTGCATCAAACATTTGCTCGGGGAGATCTGTTCTGCTTAGACCATACTGTTCAGGCCACTTTAGTCAGTGTGACAGATGTGTAAGCGCAAACAGATAGGAGGATATATGTAAGTCCCTCTTCAATCTCTAGTAATACGGCCAAGCCACTGACATACACTGCCATTCAAAAGTTCGGGGTCACTTAGAAATGTCCTTGTTTTTGAAAGAAAATCTAATTTTTTGTCCATTAAAATAACATCAAAATGATCAGAGATACAGTGTAGACATTGTTAATGTTGTAAATGACTATTGTAGCTGGAAACGGCAGATTTTTTATGGAATATCTACATAGGCGTACAGAGGCCCCTTATCAGCAACCATCACTGCTGTTTTCCAATGGCACGTTATGTTAGCTAATCCAAGTTTATAATTTTAAAAGGCTAATTTATGATTAGAAAACCTTTTTGCAATGATGTTAGCACAGCTGAAAACTGTTGTTCTGATTAAAGAAGCAATAAAACTGTCCTTCAGACTAGTTGAGTATCTGGAGCATCAGCATTTGTGGGTTCGATTACAAGCTCAAAATGGCCAGAAACAAAGGACTTTTTTCTGAATTTTGTCAGTCTATTCTTGTTCTGAGAAATGAAGGCTATTCCATGCGAGAAATTGCCAAGAAACTGAAGATCTCGTACAACGCTGTGTACTACTCCCTTCACAGAACAGTGCAAACTGTCTCTAACCAGAATAGAAAGAGGAGTGGGAGGCCCCAGTGCACAACTGAGCAAGAGGACAAGTACATTAGTGTCTAGTTTGAGAAACAGACGCCTCACAAGTCCTCAGCTGGCAGCTTCATTAAATAGTACCCGCAAAACACAAGTCTCAACGTCAACAGTGAAGAGGCGACTCTGGGATGCTGGCCTTCTAGGCAGAGTTGCAAAGAAAAAGCCATCTCTCAGACTGGCCAATAAAAAGAAAAGATTAAGATGGGCAAAAGAACACAGACACTGGACAGAGGAACTCTGCCTAGAAGGCCAGCATCCTGGAGTCGCCTCTTCACTGTTGACGTTGAGACTGGTGTTTTGTGGGTACTGTTTAGTGACCCCAAATGTTTTAATCGTAGTGTATTATCTAAGTGCGTTTCAGAGATAGTTAGAATATGAATGTCATCTGTTTGTTGGGTATATTTAGAAAATACTTTTTAAAATATAATTTCATTTTTCGATTGTCTCAATGCTGCAACTGCCCAAAAGGCTCGGGAGGTCCTACCACAGGTAACTACCGGTTTCAGCGGACGTAAAGGTAACGTAAAGGTAATGGCGGACTGAACGAAGTTATGTAGAGCACCTCAAGATAAAACATAATATTCGAAATATCTGCTAAATTAGACTAAAATATTAGCACTAAATAATCTGGTGGGTGATAACCTTCAATCTGGATAATAACACAAAACAAATCCTAAGACTAGAGACATTTATCGACAAATATTACGAAAACAACCGATTCAAAAACGAAAACGTGACTCTTCAACAGACACTGATGATTTAATATTCTCACCACCGGGAATGGTAAAGGTCGAAACCGATCTGTTAAAATCAATAAATGACAAACTGGGTATACTTGAATTAGTTAGTAAAGATATAAAAGAGTTGAAGGCAAGCCTAGAGATGAGTGATGAAAAAGCTGCGACATTGGAGAAGGAAACACACAAGCTAAAAGGGTCAGTCAATAAGATTGAAACCGAAATGAATGAAATTAAAAAGGAGAACACCGTTCTGAAGGAAGCCTTACTGGACATACAAACTAGATCCATGAGAGAGAATTTGGTACTTACAAATATCCAAGAGAAAGAAGGAGAAGTTCCTGAATCTGTAGTTAGAGAGTTCCTTCTTACAGCGCTTCAGATTCCACGCGAAGTTATCGACAAGATCCAACTTGAACGTGTACACCGCTTCGGACAGAGAGGGCAGAGGTACGAACGCCCAATCGTTGCCAAATTTGCTTCATTTAAAGATAAAATAATGGTTAAAAGCCTGGGTAAAAGACTTGCTGGGACCAAAATTGGCATGAATGATCAGTTTCCGAAGGAAATTGCAGAACGGCGCAAAGTTCTGTATCCAATTTTCAAAGAAAATAGATTAAAAGCGAAACGAGTAGCTCTCGTCGTTGATAAACTATATATTGATAACCAGTTGTTCAGAGACACAAAGACTACTCCATGGTTATTTTAAAAATTACAAAGTTCTCATAGATGAGGAAAATAAACACAATTCAAGCCCGGTTATTGATTGTAACAATACAATAAAAAATATAGCTTTTCTATAAATCTTCACATATAACTAATTGAACACACAAGCACTATTTCTACATAGTGAAGATAAAAACTAAGTAAACAGAAGGCACAGTATGTGTGGATGGTGTGGTGTGTGTTTATTTTATTTGTTATGTTTGGAAAGTTGAGTGAGTGAGTAATGAAATGGTTGCATATCCCAGAGCCAATGTATTGCTGTGAGCCGGGTATGAGAGGGCTTTCAATGTTGTTCAGATGATGGATATACTTTTATAATGAATTATACGTCTTATTTATTTATTGTCCTATCATGGGGAACTACATTTTTAAAATATATTATATCTAATTATTTAATATCCTATTTTTAATGGTACGGTCCATGGCCCTATACCCTAGACACCCACATGAATGGCCCAGATACTAAGGAGAAGTCCCTAACTGTTTTATGTGCATGCTGTAAGCGGTCTGTATGCAGCCAAAATGAGGTCAGAGACCAAGAGCAGCACTGCCCCCTCAAGATTCTGAGCCTGCTTGGCAGGGTTGGTCCTGCAAAGCCAAAGCCCCCTAAAGGGAGAGCATAATAAACAAGGAAATTCTCAAAGCTGCTAATGAGAACCTTGATGACCTTGTACCTAGCCGGTGGGGATTCCGGTGGGGTGCCCCCACCCAGGCAGTGGCAGTGCTGGCAACACTAGCTGCAGTAACCCATGGGGAGGGGGTCACACTCGGACATTCAGAGAGGGGGTATATCATTGTGGCCCTGGTGGCACGAAATCAAAGTCGGACTGCATGGAGATGCTTGGGAACATGGTCATGACAGATGACCGTATTGTGGGTGTTTCAGGAAGAAGGTGTACATTTGACCTCCATCATCTAGGATGTGACAATGGTAAATAAATCTCTACATTTATGCTCATTTTTTGTGCGGTCTTGCAGGCCTTCTCATGCAGCTGCAACTGCAAGTACATTTGTAAATCATGACCTATCTTGAGTTGGGCTCTGGGATGGTGCAATTGTTGAGAAAGTGAGCTTATGGTTGTGTGGGGGTAAGGGCTGAATGTGTGTGGGTGTATGTGTGTATCCCACAACTGTTGCGAAGAAAGAAGTAAAAGATGTTAGGGACTATAGAGGATGATCCACAGCAATATATAATACAAATCGAGGTGAGGGCGATGGAAATGCATTTGGCAATGGATCTGCTTCGGTTCGGTGGATGGCGCTGTGTGCCCTTTTCAAAGGATGGATCCCAGTCGGTCCAGGGCTATGGGATACAGGGGGTCGAGGGTGGTCTGCCGGGCATTGGGATGACAACCCAACTCGAGATGAGGGCTTTTAGCGGGTGCAATAGTAGGGACCAATTGGAGATTTACTTAGTAGCAATGCAAATATCATGGTACAACTATATAGACACTCAATCATTATGTTACTTTTTAATAGGACGTTTACAAACATATATTTTGATAAAAATAATTGAAAGGTGTGTCTCATTATGGTAAGTGGTGAAATAAGTATAGCCAGTTACAATTGTAATGGCTTAGCAGACAATAAGAAAAGACGATCAGTATTTACCTGGCTAAAAGAGAAGGATTATAATATCTATTGTTTACAGGAAACCCATTCAACAGTTTTAGATGAAGTTTTGTGGAAAAAGAACTGGGGGGGCGAAATATATTTCTCCCATGGGCAAAGAAATTCAAAAGGGGTGATGGTTTTAATTAACAGTAATTTTGATCCAAATGTGCAACTTGTCCAAACAGATCCTCAAGGTAGATGGATTATTTTAAATATGTTATTGGACAATAAACAGATATGGCTTATTAACCTATACGGTCCGAATAATGATGATCCAAGCTTCTTTGACAATATATATAAGAATGTATCAACTACAAGCAACACTAGACTCTATTATTATAGTGGGAGATTTTAATACGGTCTTAAATACCTCTATGGACCGGAAAGGAAATCACACTACAAACTATCACCCTCAGGCACTTAAGGAAATCAGGAATGTCATGGATATATTGGAATTAGTGGATATATGGAGACTTAAATACCCTGACCTAGTGAGATATACATGGCGGAGGCTTAATCAAGCTAGTCGCCTTGACTACTTTCTTATATCATTCTCTCTGGCACCAAAAGTTAAAAAGTGTTTGATAGGGGACAGAATGCGGTCGGACCATCACATAATTGGCATATATATTACTCTTACAGAATTTCCACGTGGGCGAGGATATTGGAAATTTAATCAAAGCCTACTAGATGATAAATTGTTTAGAACTAGGACAGAAGAATTTATAACTGACTTTTTTAGACATAACATAGGTACAGCAGATCCCCATATTGTATGGGACACTTTTAAGTGTGCCTTTAGAGGCCATGCAATTCAGTACTCATCTATAAAACAAAAGCAATTTAGATCAAAAGAGTCCATATTAACAAAGGAAATTGAAGGACTAACAGTACAGTTAGATAACAATAAAAACGGTACCATAGAGGCACAGAATAAGTTAGAGGAAAAACAAAAAGAAATGGAGGAACTTATTCAAGAAAGATCCGGTGTAATATATTATAAAAATAAAGCGAACTGGATGGAATATGGGGAAAAATGCACCAAATTCTTTTTCAATCTTCAATATAGAAATGCTACCAAAAAAAACGTATTAAAACTTGTTACAAATGATGGAGTCACGCATGATTCACCAAATGATATTTTGAAAGAGGAAGTAAAGTACTTTAAGAATATGTTTTCGTTTCAGGCTCCTCCATCTCCACTAACTGAAACTAACTGTATGGATTTTTTCCCTAATTATAATGTAAAATTAACATCTGTACAGAAAGACTCATGTGAAGGCCTAATTACAGAGGAGGAACTACTTGATGCAATTGGGGCCTTTAAGGATGGGAAAACTCCAGGGCTGGATGGCATACCAGTGGAAGTATACCATTTTTTTTTTGATATACTCAAAGGACCATTATTAGCTTGTTTTAACCACTCCTATATAAATGATAGATTATCAGACACGCAACAAGAAGGTGTGATATCATTATTACTGAAACAGGACCCAAGTGGTATATATAAAGATCCAGTCCATTTAAAAAAATTGGAGACCTCTTACACTTCAGTGTTGTGATGCAAAAATCCTAGCAAAATGCTTGGCGCATAGAATAAAAAAAGTTTTGTCAGATATTATTCATCCTAATCAGACAGGTTTTTTACATGGACGATACATTGGAGATAATATAAGGCAAGTACTGGAAACAATAGAACACTATGAAATATCGGGGACACCAGGCCTGGTTTTCATAGCTGATTTTGAAAAGGCTTTTGATAAAGTACGACTGGAGTTTATATATAAATGCCTAGAATATTTCAATTTTGGGGAATCTCTTGTAAAATGGGTTAAAATTATGTATAGTAACCCTAGGTGTAAAATAGTAAATAATGGCTACATCTCAGAAAGTTTTAAACTATCTAGAGGAGTAAAACAAGGTTGTCCACTATCGGCATATCTATTTATTATTGCCATCGAAATGTTAGCTGTTAAAATTAGATCAAACATTAATATTAAGGGATTAGAAATCCAGGGCCTAAAAACTAAGGTGTCATTGTACGCTGATGATTCATGTTTTCTTTTAAAACCACAACTAGAGTCTCTCCACGGCCTCTTAGAGGATCTAGATACATTTGCTATCCTCTCTGGATTAAAACCAAATTATGATAAATGTACCATATTACGTATTGGATCACTAAAAAATACACATTTTACATTGCCATGTAGTTTACCAATTAAATGGTCTGACGGAGATGTGGACATACTCGGTATACAAATCCCAAAAGAAAGAAATGATCTCACTCCAATAAATTTTTATAGAAAGTTAGCAAAAATAGATAAGATCTTGCTACCATGGAAAGGAAAATACCTGTCTATTTGTGGGAAAATCACCCTGATTAACTCTTTAATCATATCACAGTTTACCTATTTGCTTATGGTTTTGCCTACACCTAGTGACCTGCTTTTTAAATTATATGAACAAAAAATATTCCATTTTATTTGGAACGGCAAGCCAGATAAAATTAAAAGGGCCTATTTATATAACGAATATGAATTCGGAGGGCAGAAATTATTAAATATTAAAGCGTTAGACCTCTCACTAAAGGCATCAGTCATACAAAAGTTATACTTAAATCCAAACTGGTTCTCTAGTAAATTGGTAAGAATGTCTCATCCTATGTTCAAGAAGGGCCTTTTTCCCTTTATTCAGATTACACCTGCTCACTTTCGGTTGTTTGAAAAGGAAATAATCTCCAAAATATCTTTATTTTTTAAACAAGCCTTAGAAAGTTGGTTGCAATTTCAGTTTAATCCACCTGAAAGGAAGGAACAAATAGTACAACAAATATTGTGGTTAAATTCAAATATAGTAATTGATAAAAAAAAATGTATTTATCGAAGAAATGTTTAAAAAAGGTATAATTTTTGTGAATGATATCATAAATAGGACTGGTGGAGTAATGTCACACATGCAGCTAACACAGACATATGGAAATGTCTGCTCTACCCAAAATTACAACCAATTAATTGCAGCATTACCACAAAAATGGAAGAGGCAAGTAGAAGGGGAAAAAAGTAAGGAACTTGTATGTCGGCCCTATATTAAAGAACATAAATGGTTAAAGAAAAGTGTGATAAATAAAAACATATACCAATTTAATTTAAGGACCAAAAAACTGACAGCTGTGCCATATAAATTGCAAAATAGTTGGGAAGAGATTTTTGATGTACCCATTCCATGGCACATGGTTTATGAATTGATACGCAAAACAACGCCGGATTCAAAACTTCGAATTTTTCAATTTAAATTACTGTACAAAATTCTTGCAACTAATAGAATGTTATATATATGGGGGATACAATCTTCCCAGCTCTGCAGATTCTGCTGTGAGGAGGCAGAGTCACTAGATCATTTATTTTGGTATTGTCCGTATGTAGCTCGTTTTTGGTCACAGGTCCAGGAATGGCTGAAGAATTGCAACATTTGCGTAGAACTAACGCTACAGATAGCAATACTGGGGGATTTGAAAAGCCATAGTCAATCAATCAATAATATAATAATTATTTTAGCAAAAATGTTTATTTTTAATTTACAATCCGTGGAAGCTATGAGAATAGGAAGATTCAAATCTTTTGTGAAGCATCACAGCACAGTTGAAAAATATATGGCAAATAAAAATCCGAAATGGATGATGTTGGAAGATAGATGGGAAGGGTTGAGTGGAGCTGAAGGGTGGGACTAATAACAAGATAAACAATGTAGGGCATACGGGATCTGTGAAATGTGTATAGGGGCGGAGCTTTTGTGAAATAGCACAGTTACAAGTGGAAATCAAACTGGATGGACAACAGAAATAGAGGAAGGACTAAGAACAAACAAGAGAGAACTATTATAAAGTAGACTGTGTCTGTAAAATGTGTATAAGATGTATAAATTGAAGGTAAAAACGGAAATGTTTATCAGTTTACTCCAATTGGGGGATCGGTGGTAGGGTTTGCGGGGAATAATAATAAAGGTATATTCTTTAAAAAAGTATGTATGTCTATATAGGTATGTGTATGTATATATGTGTATATGTATGCATACGTGTATGGATATATATATTTACCCCAAAAAATATGGGGGATTGGAAATGATGCAGACGATTACATTGGAAGCAACATTCTTTCCGCAATATTAAGCTGATCCACCCCTAAAAAAAAAAAAAAAAAAGAAAAAGGCTCGGGAGGTGAAGATCGAGTCATGCGTCCTCCGAAACATGACCCGCCATACCACGCTTCTTAACACCCGCCCGCTTAACCCGCTTAACCTGGAACCCAGACTCACCAATATGTTGGAGGAAATACCATTCACTTGATGACCGAAGTCAGCCTGCAGGTGCCCGGCCCGCCACAAGGAGTCGCTAGAGCGCGATAAGCCAAGTAAAGCCCCCCCGGCCAAACCCTCCCCTAACCCGGATGACGCTGGGCCAATTGTGCACCGCCCTATGGGCCAATTGTGCACCGCCCTATGGGCCTCCCGATCACAGCCGGTTGTGATACAGCCCGATATCGAACCCGGGTCTGTAGTGACACCTCTAGGACTGTGATGCAGTGCCTTAGACCGCTGACCACTCGGGAGGCCCTAGAAAAGCTATTTTCAATGATCAAGTAACTGTGAAGTAAAAACAGACCATGCATAATTATCCCACTCATCTGACACACAGTACCCAGAAAATAATGACTATGCGTCCCAAATAGCACCCTATTCCCTATCTAGTGCTGTCTTAGGGAGGAGCCTTGTGTAACGGCTGTCGTCGGAAGAAGGTGAAGACCAAAACGCAGCGTGGTAAGTGTTCGTCATGTTTAATAGAAACTGAAGACTAAAAAGCAAAAACAACAAAGTGACAACCGAAACAGCCCCGTCAGGTGCAACACACACTAAACAGAAATTAATCACCCACAACACAAAACGGGAAAACAGGATACCTAAGTATGGCTCCCAATCAGAGACAACGATAGACAGCTGCCTCTGATTGGAAACCACACCAGGCCAAACACATAGAAAACCAACAACATAGAAAAAAGAACATAGACTGCCCACCCTAGTCACACCCTGGCCTAACCAAAATAGTGAATAAAAAACCTCTATAGCCAGGGCGTGACACCTTGATGATAGTTGTGGCTTCAGTAGTCAGACAAGCCAATACGGTGCTGTACATCAATGCTGTTATACATCATATTATGTCTAGCTATGTCATGCTCGAAGCAATAATATTAGCTCATTTTCAAGATCTACCGGAATATGGATGTTGAGGCCATGCGGTCAGGAGTCACCTGATGTAACGTTGTAATTTTATTCTCGTTAGCATGGTTCTATCAATGTATGATTCCTCTTGCATGCTGGCGACTATTGGCAGGCCATCTTGCCTCCTAAGAAAAGGACATTCTAAATGGAAAAATCAATGCTAGATATCAATACAACATTCAGAGAGAATGAGAGGCTCTCACTGAGGAAACCATTACCACTACGCTACCCACCAGAAACACCTTGCTCGGCTTACTTTTCAAAGGAAAAGTACTTGGAGGGGAAAAAAGCTCATGTCAAAGAGCATACCACTGACTACATCTGGGGTGTTGGGTTGAGGAGCTTTCTGCAGAGATCCCTGTGGAATTCTCCTCCCATTGAACGAGCATCTAAAAACCACCCTAGGTGGAGATGACCGCCAGACAGCCTTCCAAAGAGGCAGCCTCGTCCAAGGGGACTTCTCTAATCTATTTCTGTTGCCATTTTTTGTCTGCTTCTCTGAGCTGGTTTAGACTCTACCCACCCAGAAACCCCCTCTCTGTTGACAGCTCTGTTTATGCTAGGTGCCCTTCAGACGCCCTTGCCAAACCCTCATGCCATCCCTCACCCTCTTTTTGCAGGGCATCTACTTTTCTAACGCACCATTTGTTCTCTCAGGAAAACCCCCCACAAAAGCCGATTCAAGAGGTTGATTGATGAGAAGTAGATTCCTTAATCAAACCAGATCAGAAGTGCAAAGCACTCAGTTGGATAAGTGTCTGGGTCCTTCAGCTCATTTTCCTAATTGCCATTGGTCTGCTTTCGCAAAGGCTTGAAATGCCATCATCAATAAAAGCTGATTGCTCAGCACAATCAAAGCTGATCTCAATTCTTTATTCATGCTGAATTTCTACTGTTATATCTGTCTGCCAGAGACTATGCAGTACTCATGACACGGCCTGCTTTCACTATCTTTAAAGAATCCACACTGTCCCTATATCACCTTTATGTGTGACAGGGGAGGCTGGTGGGAGGCACTATAGGAGGATGGGCTCATCGTAATGGCTGGAATGGAATCAATGGAAACGGTACCAAACACATAGAAACAACATGTTTGACTCTGTTCCATTCCAGCCATGAGCCCTTCCTCCAATAGCTCCTCCCACCAGCCTCCTCTGATGTGTCAGTCCATAACAAAATGTCACATGTGAGTGGGCAACACAGAGGCATCTGGGTAAGCAGCGGGGCGGGAGGTGGAGGCGGTGAGCGTTATGGCGAGGGAACAGTGTCCGACGTGGATAATGGCATCCCTCCCTCCCCGGGGTCGTGACCCTCAGCGAGGAGAGGGAAATGGCCCGAGATGGGTAACGGATGCACCTGTCTCCTCCAATTAGCACACACCTGTCTGAACACACTCCTCACCCTGCCAAGTCAGAATAGGTGGAGGGAGGGAGATGGACGGACTGGGAGAGAGGGAGAAGGGAGGGAGAGAGGGTAGAGATTGAGACAGAGAGAGAGAGAGAGAGGGAAGGTGGAGTGGGGGAGGAGAGAGAGCGGAAGAGGGAGGCAAAGCGAGAGAGGGAAGCCTGGGAGGAAGGAGGGTACATTGGAGAAAGACAAAGGTCAATAGAAATGGAGAGACAGAGAAAGATACAGAGACAACAGCCAGGAATAAGAAGGAGCTGGACAACCATTCTATGGTTCTACACTCTTAGAAAAAAGCGTTCCAAAATAATTATTCAGCTGTCCCCATAGGAGAACCCTTTTTGGTTCCATGTAGAACCCTCTTGGGTTCCATGTAGAACCTTCTGTGGAAAGGGTTCTACCTGGAACCAAAAGGGTTCTTCAAAGGGTTCTCCCATGGGGGACAGTGAAGAACCTTTTTAGGTTCTAATGGCACCTTTTTTTCTTAGAGTGTACTGTACAGACTAGCTAGACTAATTTAACATCAGAAAGACCTCATCAGTGTTCTTCTCATCTCGTCAAGGCCCTGTCACAACCAGAAACACACCACTCATCTTAGCACAGGAGTGGGGGAATCAGCTGTCACTCTCAACCAATTCATCTTCATCACGTCAACCCCATTAATGCTGACATTAAATGGTTAATCATTGTCCATGACAGATTGGGTCTATTTGTCACCAGTGCCCATGAATATTAATAATGTGAACTAAATGCCAAACGCCCCAATTACGGTTCATACGGATAAAACTCCCTTATTAATATTCATGCTGATACTGTGATTGAGCCAACAGCACAACAGCATCAATCTCACCTCAATAACTGTACAGTATAGCATCCATGGAATTCAACACACTTTAATCTTTCTCAGAGTCAACCTGACATTGTATCTCCTCACCAAGGATGCAAATGATTGTTTGGAAACTGCGTGACCACATTGTAATTGAGTGTCTGTGTGGGGGGAGGTGTGTGTGTGTGTTCTGTGTGCGTTGCCGAGAGAGAGAGAGAGAGAGACAAAGAAAGAGAGAGAGACAAAGAAAGAGAGAGAGACAAAGAAAGAGAGAGAGACAAAGAAAGAGAGAGAGACAAAGAAAGAGAGAGAGACAAAGACAGAGAGAGAGACAAAGACAGAGAGAGAGACAAAGACAAAGAAAGAGACAAAGACAAAGAAAGAGACAAAGAGAAGAGACAAAGACAAAGAAAGAGACAAAGAGAAGAGACAAAGACAAAGAAAGAGACAAAGAGAAGAGACAAAGGGAGAGAAAGAGAAACTTGGGGTAGCCCAGGGAATGCTGTGTTTTTCAACTTGTGTTGCGTCTCTTAAAACACACACTTTCTAACACATTCACAAAAGCAAGCAGACAGAAAACACACACACCCAAACACCTACACTACACACCCACGCAGCAGCAAACAGCAGGGCCAGGCTGAACATGGCAATTACTGTGTGAGGAGGCACAGCGTGTTCATCCTCTCTTATTTGTCAAACAAACAGGACTGATTGGTTCCTTCCAAATGCAAACACCCAAAGATCTATTTTGCCCTCAGAACCCTGCCTGACGGAGGAGAGCTGTGTGACGGCACACAGCGGGTCTGAGCAAGCACTTTCTGAGATCCATCCTCCAGACAGGAAGTACTTTACAGATGATGGCAGGTCTATTACCCAGAGGCTGGAGGTTAATGTCATGGTAACATCCCTTCCTGGTCTTGGTCCCTGAGGTACATGACGTCACAGACACTGAAGGGGGTTGTCAAAATGGAGTGAGGAGAGTAGTTTAAAAAAATGACTATACAGTACACACCAGATAAATTATAATCAGATTGGGGAGAAAAGGTTGGTGGGTCAGTCTGTCTAACACCTAACTCAAAGTCCTCCTGACTTCAGTCTGGAAAGGTTATTTTGATGTTGTCGGCACGATGCATCAATAATGAAAAGGGGCATGCTTTTTCACTGATTGGTTTTCCTCTGTTTTTTTTCTTCAATTCTCACCCAAATCCATGTGGACAACCACAGTAAGCCTCCAAGCGCTGCCCCCTTACAAAACAACTGTTGGATTTTCAAATTCAAACAACGTGAGGTCTCTTTCACGGCCGTCGAATGAACTGGACCAAAGCGCAGCGTGGTGAGCGTACATATTCCTTTTATTTGAAATGACGCCGACAAAAACAATAAAAAACAACCGTGAAGCTTAAGGGCTATGTGCCACAAACAAAGTTAACTTCCCACACTGAAAGGAGGGAAAAGGGCTACCTAAATATGGTTCCCAATCAGAGGCAGCTGTTTATCGTTGTCTCTGATTGGGGATCATATTTAGGCAGCCATTTCCCTACTGTGTTTTGTGGGATCTTGTTTTTGTGTTGTTGCCTGTGAGCACTCCAGAACGTCACGTTCCGTTTGTTCTTTATTGTTTTTGTGCGTTTCATTGAATAAACATGTGGAACCCATATCGCGCTGCGCTTTGGTCCGAGTATGCTTACGACGATCGTGACACGTTCATTCTAAAAGGTTCCATTGCCATACTGGCTGGCAATGTTCTTATCCCTTGCTTGCTAGCTAGCCAACTACAGCTAACTTACAGTCACGTCAAAAAGTGCATTCAGAATAACAACAAAGTAGCTTCATTTGCATTTAAGCTGTTTTCTAGTGACATTTATTAGGATACATTGCATTCGGAAAGTTTTCAGAGCCCTTCCCATTTTCAACATTTTATTATTCTTAAATGGATCAAATATATTTTTAAAGCAATCTACACACAATAGCCCATAATGACAAAGTGAAAACAGGTTTTTAGACATTTTTACACATTTATTAGAAATAAAAACTGAAATACCTTATTTACATACATAATCAAATCAAACTATTTGTCACATGCTGTCATGACTTCTGCCGAAGTCGGTTCTTCTCCTTGTTCGGGCTGTGTTTGGCGGTCGACGTCACCGGTCTTCTAGCCATCGCAGATCCATTTTTCATTTTCCATTTGTTTTGTCTTGTTTTCATTCACTCATTAAGTGTTGTGTATTTAACCCTCTGTTCCCCCCATGTCTTTGTGTGGTATTGTTTGTTTGTGAGTGCTTGTGCACATGCTGACTGGTGTGCGTCGGGTTTTGTACCCAAGTTGTTATTTTCTTGATGCCGTTGGCTTTGGTATTAAACTGATCCGGCTATTACCTAGTTCTGCTCTCCTGCGTCTGACTTCCCTGCCACCAGTTACGCACCCCTTACACATACGCCGAATACAACAAGTGTAGACCTTACCGTGAAATGTTTACTTACAAGCCCTTAACCAACAGTGCAGCTCAAGAAAATATTTACCAAATAAACTAAAGTAAAAAATAATAAAAAGTAACACAATAACATAACAATAACGAGGCTATATACAGGGGGTACCAGTACCGAGTCAGTGTGCGGGGGTACATGTTAGAGGTAATTTGTACATGTAGGTAGGGGTGAAGTGAATATGCAATAGATACTAAACAGTGAGAAGTGAAATTCAATTTTGAAAAGGCACACACCTGTCTATATAAGGTCCCACAGTTGACAGTGCACGTCAGAGCAAAAACCAAGCAATGAGGTTGAAGGAATTGTCCGTAGAGCTCCGAGACAGGATTGTGTCGAGGCACAGATCTGGGAAAGGGTACCAAAAGATTTCTGCAGCATTGAAGGTCCCCAAGAACACATTCTTAAATGGAAGAAGTTTGGAACCACCAAGACTCTTCCTAGAGCTGGTCCCCCGGCCAAACTGAGCAATCGGGGGAGATGGGCCTTGTTCAGGGAGGTGACCAAGAACTCTGGCAGAGCTTCAGAGTCCCTCTGTAGAGATGGGAGAACTTTCCAGAAGGACAACCATCTCTGCAGCACACCACCAATCAGGCCATTATGGTAGAGTGGCCATACAGAAGTACAGAGATACTTGATGAAAACCTGCTCCAGAGTGCTCAGGACCTCAGACTGGGGCAATGGTTCACCTTCCAACAGGACAACGCAGGAGTCAAGACAACACAGGAGTCTCTGAATGTCCTTGAGTGGCCCGACCGGACTTGAACCCGATCTAACATCTCTGGAGAGACCTGAAAATAGCTGTGCAGAAACGCTCCCCATCCAACCTGACAGAGCTTGAGAGGATCTGCAGAGAGGAATGGGAGAAACTCCCCAAATACAGGTGTGCCAAGCCTGTAGCTTTATACCCAAGAAGACTCGAGGCTGTAATCGCTGCCAAAGGTGCTTCAACAAAGTACTGAGCAAAGGGTCTGAATACTTATGTAAATGTGATTTCATAAATATATATATTTTTTATAAATGTGCAAACATTTATAAAAACCTGTTTTTGCTTTGTCACTATGGGACATTGTGTATAGATTGATGAGGAAAAATTAAGGCTGAAACGTAACGAAATGTGGAAAAAGTCAAGGGGTCCATAACAATGAGCTAATGATGTATGATTTCACCTGACATAGAAAATGTGCTCTCTCGTCAGGACACTATTGTTCAGAGCTAGCCAACAACACAGCTAACACAATCACTTCAAACTGAAGCTGGAAAGACTGCAGACTTGCTGCACTTCGTTTCGTTTTACCTGTTTTCTATTGATAGTTCTTTTTGTATATATAAAATTGCTGATTCACGATTTCGACTGGCTGAGAAAAGCTGCCTGCCTGTCTGTCTCATCCCAACATGTTCATTACTATGGGACAGCTGGAGATTGAATTTGAATATTGAAACAATGTTGCAAATGTCAGAGAGACAGACAGTGAGGTTTATACAAATCCCCACTGTTGAAACCACAATGTTAGTCAAAAAGAAATGTGAGATAATGTCTAGATGCTTTTTATAGTGGAAATCAAGTTTATAAACTGCCTGGCTAGGCTGATGAGACAGTGAATTGCGCAGTCTGATGGAAAAGAGTAAATGGGCATTTAGCCGGCTGGAATGCACTTTTAACCAATCAGCATTAGACCCACCCGTTGTATAAAGCATATTATAAACTGGGTTGTTCGAGCCCTGAATGCTGATTGGCTGACAGCCGTGGTATATCAGATCGTATATCACGGGTATGACAAGACATTTATTTTTACTGCTCTAATTACATTGGTAACCAGTTTATAATAGCAATAAGGCACCTCGGGGGTTTGTGGTATATGGCCAATATACTAAGGGCTGTATCCAGGCACTCCGCGTTGCGTCGTGCTTTAGAACAGCCCTTAGCCGTGGTATATTGACCATATACCACAACCCCTCGTGCTTTATTGCTTAAATAGCTTATAGGCTACAGTTGTAATGAACTGCATTGAGTATTTCTAGTTCATTTTGAATTGCCTTGTCATATGGTGAATAACATGTCAAATACTACTACCTTTGGGCGATACAGCATTATATTGTATTGAACGGTAATGTGTACAGTAGATGAGGAATCTCACTAACTCAGTCTCTCTCTCTCTCTCTCAGGATGATGTCAACCCTACAGTGGTTTAATGAACCCCATAGTCCAGGGAAAGACAAGGTCAAGCTCCGGGAAAACTCGTCACACACACACACACTCTCCAGAGTACAAGAGCAATGGGCTAGTCTATGTATAACTGCTGTGTGTGCGGTAGTATTCTCTCAGTCACGTGCCCTAGAGTGGAGTACGGATCCTTCTGTTTCTATCTGTTCCTCATTAGACCTAATCAGTGGAACCCAGATCACATAAAGTAAGATCAGGTTGAATGAAGTCACATGATAAAACACAACGGAACTCCCTTGACACTGGGGGACAATAATTGTATTTATTGGAGCTTGCATCTGAAAAGGTGCTGAACACTGGGATACAGAACTACCCAGGCGTATTTCGTCAAGCAGAAGGGCTTTGTGGGAACTTCAATGAGAACAGTTATGGAGCGTTGAGACTTAGGATGAACTAAGTAATCAGAGTGAATATTCTGTTACCAAACGTGTCTGAAGATGTCTGCACCGAAATATCACTCTCAGATCTGGAAGTCTATACCGAGGCGGACCTGATGCCTGAGGAGCTAGGCAGCCAATATTTTCAGAATAAATCTATTTGCATTTGAAAGCTTCACTTTATTGTCAGAAATAGCAAGTTTCTGCAAAATAATAGCTGAACTCGTCAACTTTCCTGACTGAGTGTGTTTGTGTGTGTGTTTGTTCACTGTCAATGCTAATAAGGTGCAGGCAGGCTGTGTGCTGTTCTCTGCTGTTACAGAGCGGTGCCTGGCGCCGGTTATTGTGTTGGATTCTATAGAGGCCAGATGTGCTCTGTTCTGTCACAGCAGGTGATAAATAAAGGTTGTGCCTTCCTCCCCCATCTCCCACCCCCTCGCATTCTGTCAGATAAGCCGGAGACACATCTCTTGTAGGGAAATGTTTTTATGTAGATTTTAGAATATTGGCATGAAAACATGTTGCCAATTGGATGGAAACCTAGCTATTTAGTTGTTTTTTGCTGATATGACAATGTTCACAGTTACAAAAGCAAGTATAAAGGTCTTGCTGAAAATGTGTGTCCCAGTTTCTGAATTCCCTTGTTAGAATACTGGTGTGACTAGCTAGTGGTTGATTAGACAGCCTAGAAAGTGTCAGTTACCAGAGCTACAAACCAGCATAGAGACGATGAGAGACGATGAGACGAAGCCCAACCCGATTGGCCAAGAAGAGGAATTGATTTGGCTCAGCCGCCAATCACACAAGTGTGGTAACTCAAAGGAGCAACATGATTGGTCCGGTCCCATCTATATACCCACAGGAAAGATTTAGCTTTATTAAATTTCAATCACCTCCAGTAATGCTGCCTGCTCCCCCAGCTCTCACACATTCAAACAAACCCAGCAAGAGACACCCACAGAAGCTGGCTTTCTGCAGATCTAAGATGGCTTCTTCTCCACTGGTATGGTGGAAAAACAAACCCCCCCGTATCACACTGGCTGATCTGCTCCTGGAAAGAACAGCTCAGTGGCTGGGTCTTTAAGGGGACAATCGTTTGTTATTATGTCATTTAGGGCTTAGGTGGAATTAATAATTAGAGCTCACACACACGTGCACAGTGCACACACACCAAACTTTGCAAACACATGCATACACCACACACCACAAACACACATAAGATAATGCCCTGCTGTCACCATTACATCTACCCAGCAGTTGCTCTGAGTAGCTGACTGAAAATAAGAGTTTTGGACTTAATTTATGAATAATAATTTACATTGTGTCTCAGTCAGATTAAATATCAGCATACTGCAGGCTAGGATTCTTCTAAGCATTTAATTACAAATTTAAGCACCCTACATTTGAGTAATATAATAATACTTATACTAGTTTCTTTGTTCCCCTCTGTTCTGAGAAAAGCCAGACCAGACCAATCAAATTAGATTATGATTAGCTATGATTGGATTTGCCCCTCTGTTGGAGTGGGACCCTATTTCCTCCATCTTGTGTTTATAGTGGAAGCCCCAGCCAGCCGGCGGATGGGCGTTGGGGAATATGGTGCTGAGGCTGAGACTGGCTCCATCCTCCACATGTTGCCTGGCCTACTGCAGTAGTGGTTACACTCTCTCCTGGGTTCAACACTGAGGATGAAACTGGCTCCATCCTCCACATGTTGCCTGACCTACTGCAGTGGTGGTTACACTCCTTCCTGGGTTCAACACTGAGGATGAAACTGGCTCCATCCTCCACATGTTGCCTGGCCTACTGCAGTGGTGGTTACACTCTCTCCTGGGTTCAACACTGAGGATGAGACTGGCTCCATCCTCCACATGTTGCCTGGTCTACTGCAGTGGTGGTTACACTCTCTCCTGGGTTCTATACAACACTGAGGATGTGTCCCAAATGGCACCATATTCCCTACATAGTGCACTACTTTTGACCAGCCCTATGGACCTTAGTCAAGAGTAGTGCACTAAATAAGGAATAGGGTTCCATTTGGGACGAATCCTGAATGTAATAGGAGTAGACAGGTGCATCTATCTCAGCTACTATTATTTTATGTGTGTATTTCTCTTTTACGATATTCCACTCTCTCCAGTGGTGTAAAGTACTTAAGTAAAAAAACTTTAATGTGCTACTTAAAATAGTTTTTGGGGGTATCTGTATTATTTACATTTTTGACAACTTTTACTTTTGCTTCACTACATTCCTAAAGAAAATTCTGTACTTTTTACTCCGTTCATTTTCCCTGACACCTAAAAGTTACATTTTGAATGCTTTGAATGTAGGACAGGAAAAAGGTCCAATTCCCACACTTATCAAGGGAACATCCCTGGTCATCCCTACTGTAACTGATCTGGTGGACTCACTAAACACAAATCTTCTCTTTTTAAATTATGTCTGAGTGTTGGAATGTGACCCTTGCTATCCGTACATAAAAAAAACAAGAAAATTGTGCCTTCTGGTTTGCTTAATATAAGAATTTTAAATGATTCATACTTTTACTTTTGATACTTAAAACCAATTACTTTGACTTTTACTCAAGTAGTATTTTTCTGCGTGACTTTCACTTGAGTCATTTTTTATTAAGGTATCTGTACTTTTACTCAAGTATGAGAATTTAGTTATTTTTCCTCTCTCTTGCTCAAATCGTGTCGCAACTGCCTCACGCTCCTTAAAACTTCTTTATGATAGGGGGCAGCATTTTCACTTTTGGATGAATTGCGTGCCCATAGTGAACTGCCTCCTACTCTGTCCCAGATGCTAATATATGCATATTATTATTACTATTGTCACACCCTGGCCTTTGTTATATTGATTTTCTTTATTAGTTTAGTTAGGTCAGGGTGTGACATGGGGGATGTTTGTGTGTTTTGTCTAGTTTAGGGTGTGTGTATTGTTTAGGGGGGTTTGTAGTATGTATGGGGTTGTGTTCAGTGTAGGTGTTTAGGAAAGTCTATGGTTGCCTGGTTTGGTTCTCAATCAGAGACAGCTGTTTATTGTTGTCTCTGATTGGGAGCCATATTTAAGGCAGCCATAGGCTTTAGGTGTTTGTGGGTAATTGTCTATGTTGAACGTTAGTAGCTTGTGTGTGCACTTTCGGTTATAGCTTCACGGTCGTTTATTGTTTTTGTTAGTGTGTCAAAGTGTTTCGTTTCGTGTTTCATCTTCATTATTAAAAAGATGTATTCATATCACGCTGCGTATTGGTCAGATCCATGCACCTCCTCAGACGAGGAGGAGAACGACCGTGACAACTATTGGATATAAAACACTCTGAAGTTTCTAAAACTGTTTGAATGATGTCTGTGAGTATAACAGAACTTGTATGGCAGGCAAAAACCTGAGAAAAAATTCAAACAGGAAGTGAGAATTCTGAGACTGGTCAATGTTCAACTCATCGCCTATTCAATTCCCTGTAAGATATGGATCTGTTTGCACTTCCTACGCCTTCCACTAGATGTCAACAGTCTGTAGAACGTGGAATGAAGCCTCTAGTGTGATGTGGGGCCGGATGGGAGGTGTTTCAGTCATTGGTCTGGCAGAATGCCAGTTCCTGGTCACGCGCGTTCCAAACGATATCGTCTTGCTTTCCATAACTTCTAGAGACACAAAGGAATTCTCCGGTTGGAACGTTATTGGATAGTTATGATAACAACATCCTGTAGATTTATTCTCTACTTAGTTTGACCAGTTTATTAGACCTGTTATATAACTTTTTGAAGTTTTCGTCCGAGTTCGCCTGCATCTGCGCGAGCGTTTGGACATGTGCACTAAACATGCTAGCAAAAGTAGCTACTTAGACATAAGTAATGGACATTATCGAACAAAACAACGATTTACTGTGGAACTAGGATTCCTGGGAGTGCATTCTGATGAAGATGATCAAAGGTAAGGGAATATTTATGATGTAATTTCGTATTTCTGTTGACTCCAACATGGCGGAGAAATGTTGTTATTTTTGAGCGCCGTCTCAGATTATTGCATGGTGTGCTTTTTACGTAAAGTTTTTTTGAAATCTGACACAGCGGTTGCATTAAGAACAAGTGTATCTTTAATTATATGTAAAACATGTATCTTTCATCAAAGTTTATGATGAGTATTTCTGTTATTTGACGTGGCTCTCTGCTTTTTCTCCGGATATTTTGGAGGCATTTCTGAACATGGCGCCAATGTAAACCGAGATTTGTGGATATAAATATGCACATTATCGAACAAAACATAAATGTATTGTGTAACATTATGTCCTATGAGTGTCATCTGATGAAGATCATCAGAGGTTAGTGATTAATTTTATCTCTATTTCTGCTTTTTGTGACTACTATCTTTACTAGCTAACATAATCGTTTGGTGTGCTTTCGCCGTAAATCCTTTTTGAAATCAGACATGTTGGCTGGATTCACAACATGTGTAGCTTTAATTTGGTGTCTTTCATGTGTGATTTCAAGAAAGATTGATTTTTATAGTAATATATTTGAATTTGGCACGCTACATTTTTTCTGGCTTTTGGCCAAGTGGGACAATATTGTCCCACATATCCCAGAGAAGTTAACTGCCTCCATAAATACATATATCTATGTCAAATCTCCATGATGAGGTTCAGTCAAAAACACATACACGGGCCTCCCGGGTGGCGCAGTGGTCTAGGGCACTGCATCGCAGTGCTAACTGCGCCACCAGAGTCTCTGGGTTCGCGCCCAGGCTCTGTCGCAGCCGGCCGCGACCGGGAGGTCCGTGGGGCGACGCACAATTGGCATAGCGTCGTCCGGGTTAGGGAGGGTTTGGCCGGTAGGGATATCCTTGTCTCATCGCGCTCCAGCGACTCCTGTGGCGGGCCGGGCGCAGTGCGCGCTAACCAAGGGGGCCAGGTACACAGTGTTTCCTCCGACACATTGGTGCGGCTGGCTTCCGGGTTGGAGGCGCACTGTGTTAAGAAGCAGTGCGGCTTGGTTGGGTTGTGCTTCGGAGGACGCATGGCTTTCGACCTTCGTCTCTCCCGAGCCCGTACGGGAGTTGTAGCGATGAGACAAGATAGTAATTACTAGCGATTGGATACCACGAAAATTGGGGAGAAAATGGGATAAAATTAAAAAATAATAAAAATAAATAAATAAATAAATAAAACACATACACAGCCCTCGGAGCCAACGAGACCAAATTGCTAGACGCCACAGCCCCCTTTCTCATCAGCCTGCTCCGCCTTCCTCCAACACCATTTCATTAAACTCTACATCAATGACACCGGATGGAAATTAATGTTGGTAAGGGAGCTGCAGGGGAGGGGTAGGATAACGGGGAGAGAGGGGTGAGCCTGGTGTAAGCCAAAGGGTGGAAGGTAATTGACTTGTGTTGCAATTTTCCAATGGATATGCATGTTATTTGCCCACTGTCAATGGCAAAGGTGGTGTAAATAGAAGTCAGGGAAAACACACACATTCTGTCTAGCACATTCTATATAGCACAGACATGATTTGGAAAGGCACACCTGTCTATATAAGGTCCCATACACACACACACTCATACTTACACACACGGTGCACAGACGTACGGTAATGACTTCCCAACAGCACCGATTCATCACAGCTTTATGAGGTAGCCAAGGGATATAAACTCAGCAAAAAAGAAACGTCCTCTCACTGTCAACTACGTTTCTTTTCAGCAAATTTAACATGTGTAAATATTTGTATGAACATAACAAGATTCAACAACTGAGACATAAACTGAACAAGTTCCACAGACATGTGACTAACAGAAATTGAATAATGTGTCCCTGAACAAAGGGGGGGTGGGGTCAAAATCAAAAGTAACCGTCAGTATCTGGTGTGGCCACCAGCTGCATTAAGTACTGCAGTGCATCTCCTCATGGACTGCACCAGATTTGCCAGTTCTTGCTGTGAGATGTTACCCCACTCTTCCACCAATGCACCTGCAAGTTCCCAGACATTTCTGGGGCGGAAGGCCCTAGTCCTCACCCTCCGATCCAACAGGTCCCAGACGTGCTCAATGGGATTGAGATCCGGGCTCTTCGCTGGCCATGGCCGAACACTGACATTCCTGTCTTGCAGGAAATCACGCACAGAACGAGCAGTATGGCTGGTTGCATTGTCATGCTGGAGGGTCATGTCAGGATGAGCCTGCAGGAAGGGTACCACATGAGGGAGGAGGATGTTTTCCCTGTAACACACAGCGTTGAGATTGAGCTTGTTGTCATTGCAGGCAGTCTGATGATGCTGTGACACACTGCCCCAGACCATGATGAACCCTCCACCTCCAAATCGATCCCGCTCCAGAGTACAGGCCTCGGTATAACGCTCATTCCTTCGAAGATAAACGCGAATCTGACCAACCTCCCTCGTGAGACAACCCCGCGACTCGTCAGTGAAGAGCACTTTTTGCCAGTCCTGTCTGGTCTAGCGACGGTGGGTTTGTGACCATAGGCGACGTTGTTGTCGGTGATTTCTGGTGAGGACCTGCCTGTCCCGCAGGTGTGATGTTCGGATGTACTGATCCTGTACAGGTGTTGTTACAGACATGGTCTGCCACTGCGAGGACGATCAGCTGTCCGTCCTGTCTCCCTGTAGCGCTGCCTTAAGCACCTCACAGTACGGACATTGCAATTTATTGCCCTGGCCACATCTGCAGTCCTCATGCCTCCTTGAAGCATGCCTAAGGCACATTGACACAGATGAGCAGGGACCCTGGGCATCTTTCTTTTGGTGTTTTTCAGAGTCAGTAGAAAGGCCTCTTTAGTTTCCTAGGTTTTCATAACTGTGGCCTTAATTGCCTACCGTCTGTAAGCTGTTAGTGTCTTAACGACCGTTCCACAGGTGCATGTTCATTAATTGTTTATGGTTCATTGAACAAGCATGGGAAGCAGTGTTTAAATCCTTTACAATGAAGATCTGTGAAGTTATCTGGATTTTTACGAATTATCTTTGAAAGACAGGGTCCTGAAAAAGGGACATTTCTTTTTTTGCTGAGTTTAGCTAATGAGCAAGTGAGCCTTTACCCAGCATGCTTCACAGCAGCCATACTTCCACCTCTCGGCCCTGTGGCTGTTTGAAGTGTCACCTTCTTTCAGCACCCGTCTGATTAAAACTGAGGAAAAGTTCAATCATTAAATTCATATGATTTCTAAAGCAATTTGTCTAGTTCAGTCCTTGAACTGTTGTTGTCTGTTGATGTTCTGTATTATGCCATGTTTTATGTGGACCCCAGGAAGAGTAGCTGCTGCTTCAGCAACATATGACGGGGATCCTAATAAAATACTACATCTTAAAGCTAGACCCATATTTCTAATCTCTTCTATCCATCATGTAAAGGTAGGTGTTCGTAGCAACAACAATCCTATACAGTGCTATACAAACACACACAATGTACGGGTCTTTTTCCTTCTCCTGTCTCCTCCACCCTCTGAGACAAGTACAGCTAATGGCTCTATTTCCTCCCACCAAGGAAAACCCCATCAGAATCAAAGACAACGATCCAGCTCATGCAGACTACAAGGAGTCACACGCAGCCAGGAAGACACAAATGAATAGTAACTGTTTCAACCCCACATGTACTTACTATGCTGTCCCGCCCCAGCTTTACACAGTAACACAGATACATCTCCACAGTATACATGTGTTAGCATGCCAGTGTTTGTGCCCATGGGTGGTGATGTTTGTGTGCATGAGCGCATTTACTGTTTGAATACAATTTTGTTTGCGCCCAATAGTTTGTTTACTTTATGCATATGATTCTGTGTGGGCTTGTGCATAAAGTATGTGTGAACATGTGCTCTGAAATAACAAGCTAAGAGTCGCCCTAGAGCTCCACACACACGCCTAAGAACAGCCCTTGGTATATTGTCAATATACGCACGCACGCACGCACGCACGCACGCACGCACGCACGCACGCACGCACGCACGCACGCACGCACGCACGCACGCACGCACGCACGCACGCACGCACGCACGCACGCACGCACGCACGCACGCACGCACACACACACACACACACACACTAAATGAGTGAATAGTAAATATAAGTGCAGTGTGTGTTTGTGTGTGTGTGCGTGCATGCGTGTCTGTGTTTGGCTGTCAATAGCTCTCTATCTGAAAAATGACCTATTGCTTTTCTCCTGACCTCCCAGTCAATCTTTTATTTGTCTGAATTCATGGGTTTAACACACCAGCCAAGCTTATGGGAGATCACGATGGTCCCCTTTTGAAAAAGCAGCCGGACCCCCGAGGGGCCACCAGCTACCTACAGCTGTCGACAGCTATCCATCCACACACGTCTACAACAAATCTACTGTTAAGATAGCTTGACATGACATTAATGAATGAGTCCACTGAAAGCTAATAAAAGGCTATAGGTTGAGCTTAGAGTTCCATTAACCACCTGAGCGCTCCACCTCGATGGGTCTGCCTCCGTCCTCCTCACACCTCACTGGTTCCATTAACCACCTGAGCGCTCCACCTCGATGGGTCTGCCTCCGTCCTCCTCACACCTCACTGGTTCCATTAACCACCTGAGCGCTCCACCTCGATGGGTCTGCCTCCGTCCTCCTCACACCTCACTGGTTCCATTAACCACCTGAGCGCTCCACCTCGATGGGTCTGCCTCCGTCCTCCTCACACCTCACTGGTTCCATTAACCACCTGAGCGCTCCACCTCGATGGGTCTGCCTCCGTCCTCCTCACACCTCACTGGTTCCATTAACCACCTGAGCGCCCCACCTCGATGGGTCTGCCTCCGTCTCCTGACACCTCACTGGTTCCATTAACCACCTGAGCGCTCCACCTCGATGGGTCTGCCTCCGTCTCCTCACACCTCACTGGTTCCATTAACCACCTGAGCGCCCCACCTCGATGGGTCTGCCTCCGTCCTCCTCACACCTCACTGGTTCCATTAACCACCTGAGCGCTCCACCTCGATGGGTCTGCCTCCGTCTCCTGACACCTCACTGGTTCCATTAACCACCTGAGCGCCCCACCTCGATGGGTCTGCCTCCGTCTCCTGACACCTCACTGGTTCCATTAACCACCTGAGCGCTCCACCTCGATGGGTCTGCCTCCGTCTCCTGACACCTCACTGGTTCCATTAACCACCTGAGCGCCCCACTTCGATGGGTCTGCCTCCATCCTCCTCACACCTCACTGGTTCCATTAACCACCTGAGCGCTCCACCTCGATGGGTCTGCCTCCGTCCTCCTCACACCTCACTGGTTCCATTAACCACCTGAGCGCTCCACCTCCATGGGTCTGCCTCCGTCCTCCTCACACCTCACTGGTTCCATTAACCACCTGAGCGCCCCACTTCGATGGGTCTGCCTCCATCCTCCTCACACCTCACTGGTTCCATTAACCACCTGAGCGCTCCACCTCGATGGGTCTGCCTCCATCCTCCTGACACCTCACTGGTTTCATTAAAATGGCATGCCCTGCAATTGTTTCCACTGATGGGATGTCACAGGAACAGCTGGAAAGGCCCATGTGTTCTCTACCCAGACCTGTCCCCAATGACAGGCCCTGGCACGGACCAGCAGACCACAACACAGCGTCTCTTTGGCCGATAACAGTCTGTTTCAACAGCAGCCACCAGTCCTACTGCTCAAACAGAGAGAGACAACAATTAATGGCCAGTGATCAGTATACAAAAAGAGACACTAGTGGTATCTGTCATAGGATAACAGTAAGATAACAGTTGAAGTAACACTGAAATAGGTTTGTGTTACTTCAATTTATCGTAGAAGCTTGTTAACCGAGACTGCAGGCTGTGATGCTAACGTCGGCTGGATTTTATTGTCAAGAAACTCAAACTTGTAATAAATAATGTGGAAATTGAGCAAGTTGAGGTGACTCAACTGCTTGGAGTAACCCTGGATTGTAAACTGTCATTGTCAAAACATGTTGATACAACACTAGCTAAGATGAGGAGAAGTCTGTCCATAATAAAGCGCTGCTCTGCCTTCTTAACAACACTGTCAACAAGGCAGGTCCTACAGGTCTTAGTTCTGTCACACCTGGACTACTGTTCAGTCGTGTGGTCAGGTGCCACAAAGAGGGACCTCGGAAAATTACAATTGGCTCAGAACAGGGCAGCACGGCTGGCCCTTGGATGTACACAGAGAGCAAACATGTTATAATATGCATGTCAATCTCTCCTTGCTCAAAGTGGAGGAGAGATTGGCTTCATCACTACTTGTATTCGTAGAGGTATTGACATGTTGAACGCACCGAGCTGGCTTTTTGAACTACTGGCACACAACTCGGACACCCAGGCATACCACCAGAGATCTCTTCACAATCCACAACAGACTATGGGAGGCACACAGTACTACATAGAGCCATGACTACATGGAACTCTATTCCACATCAAGTAACTGATGCAAGCAGTACAATTTGATTTAAAAAAAAAAAAAAAGATAAAAACACACCTTATGGAACAGCGGGGACTGTGAAGCAAAACAAACATAGGCACAGACGCACACACACACGATAACATACGCACTATACACACACACACACATGGATGTTGTACTGTAGATATGTGGTAGTAGAGGGCGCATACTTAATGTGTTGTGAAATCTGTTGTGAATGTATTGTAATGTTTTTAAAATTGTATAACAGCCTTAATTTTGCTGGACCCCAGGAAGAGGGAGTAGCAGCTAATGGGGATTCATAATAAATACAAATACATACACATATAGTACAGAGACTCAAATGCTGTTAATATGGAAGAAACATGAGGTGAACAGAAGAGATATGCTATGTGTAGAAACCAGAGGCTGGTGAGGGGAGGAGGGCTCATAATAATGAATGGAATAGAGTTATTGGAATGGTATCAAACACATGGTATTCCATTTATAGCGTTCCAGCCATTACTATGAGCCCTTCCCATTTAAAGTGCCACCAGCCACCACTGGTAGAAATCAGTGGGAAAACTCTACATTTTGCTGTTTGCTGAGAACAAAATGTTTGAAGGAATCAGATAAACCTGATCCCTGATAATCAAATTAAGAACCTTGCTTTTCCCTCCCGTCTTTAACTCACTCAATCACTGAGCTAAAGGTCTCAGCCAATAGTCACACACCTTTATTACAAAAACATGAATCAATTGGTAGAGCACAAACCCCAAACCAAATACTCCCACTCTCGCAAACAAACAAATTATAGTCTACCTATTTAAACAAGACAAACACATATCCTTGGATAAATTAATTAAATTGCACGTTCCAATCAGTCTGGAGGGCAGTTACTAGGAAACCAAGGTATTTTCTTTTTAGTGTTATGGAAGTTACGAAAGTCCCCAACTCCATTAAAAGCAAATCCATTAAAAGCATATTTCAACAGGTGATCCTATATAATGTGAAAAAATAGCATCATCAAAGTGTCTGTGGAAATGTCACACCTGGGATGAAAAATGTAATAGTTGTAGTAAATTTTAAAAAACAGTATTCCAGTGTCACACTGTCCTGGTTGAACTGTGTCTGCAAAGTATTTTAGAGAATTTGATTTCTTTTGAGCAGGTTGCTCCCTTCACTTTATCGCACATTTAGCTCTTGTTCCTCGGGAAAAGGGTAAAGTATAATTCATAGATTTTTCTCCTAAAATGTCCATATAAACTGTTCCTGGAAACAGACAAACTAAAAGCAAGAAAAGTCCTGCTCAGTTAAGAAAAGCACAGCCAGATGTGTGCATGTCAATCAGGGCCGGCCCTAGCCACTAAGCGACATAAGAGACCGCTTAGGGCCCCCGACCTCAGCCGTGGCCTCAACTTACTGTTGAGAGTTAGAATAGTTGAATACACAAGGTGCAATTTCAAAAATTGGTTGTGAATTAGTCACTGAGAGTCACTCAATTAGCCATATCATCTAACATTTTTTAGATTGGTGAATTAGTCTAGCCAGCTAGTAGTAATCATGGTCGAATTACCGGGGCATGTGCTCAGGGGCCCTGACTTCCAGAGGGGGCACCCATTGATTTCGTTAGTCACTCCCACTCAGTCATCGCAAAATGTGTAGAATTGCAAGAAATTAGTTATAAAATTGCAAAATCCTCTCTTCGCCCCATGGCAAAATGTGTAGAATTTCAGCAAACTTGCTTTAAAACTGCAACATTCTCTACTTCCCCTGGCAGAATGTGTAGAATTGCAGGAAATATACTCTAAAGTCTCTCTGCCATCAAGAGTGTTTTGCCCTCAAGGTGGGGGGCCCCAAAACATTTTTGTTCACTTAGGTCCCCCAAAAGGCTAGGGCTGGCTCTGATGTCAATCTAGTTTTGAGCCATTGGTCATCTGATAGGGTAGCCTTAGTGCCACAGAGAAGTATCACTTCTTTACTATAACCATTCTTGGTAAAAACATGTGGCTGTGAGACACTTCATTACACCATGAGTGGCTGAGAAACTTCATTAAAGCCTTTTCATTCAAATATATAAAGAAGCTCAAGAAGTCCACAGAGTGAAACAATATTAAAACACATTAAATGAGAGTGAATAGAGCCCGAGAAGCTTTGAAATGTATTTGCACTATACGGATGGATCATGTTTAAAATGACATGCTGAACCCTCAACCCCGACGACAACGATAATGAAGTTGACAATGTTAACGTGGTTGACATCACAAGGCGTTCAGCCTCCTCCTCAGAGAAGACAGTGGAGACCTACACACTGTGTATTAATAACCCCCCACTGGGCACACACTGGTTGAATCAACGTTGTTTCAACGTCATTTCAATGAAATTACGTTAAACCAACGTGGAATAGATGTTGAATTGACGCCTGTGCCTCAAGTATAAACCTTCAGGAGCACAGTCCTCTGGATCATTAAGAGGTCATGAAGGCAGGGTTAATTATTGGGTAACATAATGAAACAGAGCAACAGCATCTGCTTGATTTACCCTCCCTCTGCTCCCGATGTGGAGCCTTGTCAGTGATTCATTAGATATGGTTCCAAAAGCTTCCCCGTCGGCTGTTGGTGTGTACACAGATTTGGTCATCTCTGAGATTTCTGTATCTGTCTATAAAATATAGAGCTCTGCTCGAAGCAGCTGTTCAGCTCCACTGGATTCACCAATCCACCGATTCCATAACGATGTCAGACCCCTTTTATTGCATAATAAATAAACTGGGGACCTCGTTGTTGCTGGAGAGATTCCAAGCCGCTGTAATTTCCTATTTCCAATTCTGTTTCCTTTACTCATTCTCTTTCTCTTGCCCACTCAACCAACCCCTCTCTTCTCCTCTCTCTCTGGCTCACTCACTCGTTTCATCAACCTCTTTGTTTCTTGTTTTCCTCTCCTTTCAGACCCTCTTTCTCTACCAACATTAATATCATGTCTTCTCTCTCTTCAGACAACAACCTCTCTCGCTCCCTCATCATTGCTGTCCCCATTTTTGTCAACTTCTCATTTGCTGTGTACTTGTACACCCCTCCCTCTATCTTTCTCTCCTCCACCCTTTCCATCTAGTACTCCTTCTTCCTGTAATTTCACTCACTCTATCACAGAACATCTGCTCTCTCACCTCCCCCCTCTCTCACCTCCCCCCCTCTGCTCTCTCACCTCCCCCCCTCTGCTCTCTCACCTCCCCACTCTCTGCTCTCTCACCTCCCCACTCTCTGCTCTCTCACCTCCCCACTCTCTGCTCTCTCACCTCCCCACTCTCTGCTCTCTCACCTCCCCACTCTCTGCTCTCTCACCTCCCCCCTCTCTCATCTCCCCCTCTCTGCTCTCTCACCTCCCCCCTCTCTCACCTCCCCCGCTCTGCTCTCTCACCTCCCCCCTCTCTGCTCTCTCACCTCCCCCCTCTCTGCTCTCTCACCTCCCCCCTCTCTGCTCTCTCACCTCCCCCCTCTCTGCTCTCTCACCTCCCCCCCCCTCTGCTCTCTCACCTCCCCCCCCCTCTGCTCTCTCACCTCCCTCCTCTCTGCTCTCTCACCTCCCCCCTCTCACCTCCCCCCCCTCTGCTCTCTCACCTCCCCCCTCTCTGCTCTCTCACCTCCCCCCTCTCACCTCCCCCCTCCCCCCTCTCTGCTCTCTCACCTCCCCACTCTCTGCTCTCTCACCTCCCCACTCTCTTCTCTCTCACCTCCCCACTCTCTGCTCTCTCACCTCCCCCCTCTCTCATCTCCCCCTCTCTGCTCTCTCACCTCCCCCCTCTCTCACCTCCCCCGCTCTGCTCTCTCACCTCCCCCCTCTCTGCTCTCTCACCTCTGCTCTCTCACCTCCCCCCCCCTCTGCTCTCTCACCTCCCCCCTCTCTGCTCTCTCACCCCCCCCCCCTCTGCTCTCTCACCTCCCCCCTCTCTGCTCTCTCACCTCCCCCCTCTCACCTCCCCCCTCTCTGCTCTCTCACCTCCCCCCTCTCTATCTCTCCATCTCTCTGTATTAAAGCGGGATGAAGTAGGGTGTGCGTGGAGAGAATGCCAGTTGAGGCAGATCAATGGAGCCCAAAGCAGTGAGAGCTGTGTTTCTCCCCACTCCTTGTCTCTCTCTCTCTCTTTCCATACTGGGGCCAGGAAGCCACCGGCAGGGCGTAGCTACACACAGTCCCCCCCCCACTACAGACAGACAGACAGAGAGATAGAGACAGACAGACAGAGACAGAGACATAGAGACAGACAGAGAGAGAGCTGTACATAATAAGAAATAGATGTATTTTCCGACGTTGACAGAGACAGATGGAGCCCACCTCTCTCTCCACTGATGGAGGAGTGAAGGGATAGATAGAGAGATGGAACCCTCAATAATTGAACAAGGGATTCTCTGAGAATGGAAACAGCCCGACACTATCTGGTGATGCCTCAGTATGGGGTTGATGAACAGTAATCATTTTCAGTTCAAGACTGGTTGTCACTGAAAAACAATCCCCCCCCAGTTAAATATATTATCATGACAAGATATGAACCGCCATCTCATAAAATGTTGTGATAATTGCTGAGGAAATGGAGAGAGAGGAGGTAAAAACAGCAATAACCACCCTGGACATCCAACACCAGCCAAGACAGGAAACCACATGGTCACATGATCACATCCTCAGCTCTAAGCACAACAGCCCATTGGTTGACAACCTAAAACAGTCCCTGAGAAGGAGTTTAGTACACAAACACTGAGTCTCTTAACTAAGTCCCTTCACAATCACCTCAACACATCATCCACTGTCCATTCTGTTTGGACTTGGCAGTGAAGACTAGTTAGCATGACCTACACAGGCCTCTCAATGGTCACGATCCAGACCCAGTGGTCAGCTCATATCCCTCCCCACAGACAGACTAGAGTGCCTCCATTCAGTGATGAACAACTATTCACAGTGTCTGGTCCGTCACTGTAACAACACCCCTTAGGTGAACTCAACCATACATCACTCTGGCAGGTTGGATTATTAGCAACGCTGTTAGCTTCCCCTCTCTCTCCGCGTGTGTCACCTCTCCCTACCCATCTGGGAGTAAAACAATGATGTGCTCTCTCTGAGACTGTCACAACCCACTGATAGTAAAAGAGAATCTGGTCACAGATGTTGTTCGCTGGCAATCATTCAAGATGGACTGAAATGGTGACAATTTTCTCCCGGAGCGAAATGGTGAGGCTAAGCAGGCTTCACGTTTGCCACCTACCAGATGCCAGGTACATTGTCTCAGTCACTCTCACCTCTGAAGATGTTGACTGAGAAAGCAGTTGAATCATAATGTTCTGGTTATCGCAGGGACACGGGTAGAACGCCTTGTGTCTCCATAGCAGATCTGCCATCACCATGCTAATTGAACACTCCTCCCGGGAAAATCACATTTGGTCCCCCAATGGAGACGGTCGTGGCTGATTATATGGAAATACAAACAAAATGTCTTTCGGCCACCTTCACGGTTGTGAGAGATTGCGAGATTAATTAAAATGGAGAGGAGGGCGGGAGGTGTGGGGAGGCATCTGGAGCCGTTAGAGAGTAATGAAACTGAACAGGGGAAATGCAGAAAGTTCATTTAGAGCTTTGCCAACTGAGCACACATTAGCATTCTAATGTCATCAGCAATATTTCAGTGAACAACCCCTCCACCTAGGACCCACCGGGGGCACATTGCATCTGCCAGCTAACTAGACCATGATCAGAGGTCGTTTCCCCCTGACCACTGAGACAAGACTGACAGGATAGGTCAAAGCCATCTGCCTGTGATCCATCATCCCTATTGAAAGGTATGGTAGGTTTTCTATATCCACATTGCATTTACTGTAGGTCTCTCCATCTTTAGGTCTCTCCATCTTTAGGTCTCTCCATCTTTAGGTCTCTCCATCTTTAGGTCTCTCCATCTTTAGGTCTCTCCATCTTTAGGTCTCTCCATCTTTAGGTCTCTCCATCTTTAGGTCTCTCCATCTTTAGGTCTCTCCATCTTTAGGTCTCTCCATCTAGTCTTTTCAGGCCAGGAATTCGTAGAAAAAAGGAAAGGAATCTACAAGCTATTAGGAAAGATAAAGTATCTGATTGTGATTGTAGACTACAGGGGGTAAGGTAAAGAAAGGGCATTTAAGAGTACTGTCACACAGTCACACAGCAGTGGATGGCTCCTTAAGAGGATGAGTCTCTCCCTGTCATGTTAATGGAGTGTGTATAGGAGAGTGGCGAGGAGGCACGGGGAAGGTTGAGTGAGAAGAGATGAGCAAAGAGAGAAGAGGGAAGGTCATGGGGATGTGGAGCGGGACTTAACTGACAGGATTAAGTGCTCAACAAACAGAGGCGGGCCACGCTGGGTTAACCCCTGACAGCCAGAGAGCCAGAGCTCCCCTCGATAACCCAGGCTAAGGCATGATGGATCAGGGCCTGCTGTCAGCTGTAATGACTCCTGTTCTGATAGAGGCTCAGCCAGAGAGATCAACAGCCGTGGTGGCTGCTCTTCACTGCTTCCCATCACAGTGATGTGTGACACTGGGCATAAAGTATAAAAGTCAATCTGATCAACAACCACCACACATATGTGGCAGTATATTGTTTTACGAGGACATCGTGGCAGTATATTGTTTTACAAGGACATCATGGCAGTATATTGTTTTACAAGGACATCATGGCAGTATATTGTTTTACAAGGACATCATGGCAGTATATTGTTTTACAAGGACATCGTGGCAATATATTGTTTTACAAGGACATCGTGGCAGTATATTGTTTTACAAGGACATCATGGCAGTATATTGTTTTACAAGGACATCGTGGCAATATATTGTTTTACAAGGACATCATGGCAGTATATTGTTTTACAAGGACATCGTGGCAGTATATTGTTTTTACGAGGACATCGTGGCAGTATATTGTATTACGAGGACGTCGTGGCAGTATATTGTTTTTATGAGGACATCGTGGCAGTATATTGTATTACGAGGACGTCGTGGCAGTATATTGTTTTTATGAGGACATCGTGGCAGTATATTGTATTACGAGGACGTCGTGGCAATATATTGTATTACGAGGACATCGTGGCAGTATATTGTTTTTACGAGGACATCGTGGCAGTATATTGTATTACGAGGACGTCGTGGCAGTATATTGTATTACGAGGACATCGTGGCAGTATATTGTTTTTACGAGGACATCGTGGCAGTATATTGTTTTTACGAGGACGTCGTGGCAGTATATTGTTTTTACGAGGCCATCGTGGCAGTATATTGTTTTACGAGGACATCGTGGCAGTATATTGTATTACGAGGACGTCGTGGCAGTATATTGTTTTTACGAGGACATCGTGGCAGTATATTGTATTACGAGGCCATCGTGGCAGTATATTGTATTACGAGGACGTCGTGGCAGTATATTGTATTACGAGGACGTCTCATTTAGTCGTGGAGAGACAATCTGATCTGATGTGCAGGGGAAAATCCATGCTCCAGTACATCAATACGGAGAAGATGTGAAGGACATGAGTCGGTCACTGCTAATGTGATCAACTGGAGGGGATATGACATAACAGTCGGGCGTAATGTGATCAAATGGATCAGAATGGAACATGTGAGCAGATTACACTGTGAATAACTGGGGAGGAACTGGCATCAGTGTCGGTGTAGATTGGAGCCAGCCTCTCAGTATCTCACCTAGAAGAACCTGATTCCACGCTGAGCCCAGGCCTGGGCCCTTATTCAAAAAGCATAGGAGGGCTGATATAGGATCAGGTCCCATCTGTCCATAATACTACTATTCATCATGAGCTTAAACGCTAAACTGATCCTAGATCAGCACTCAGATGCTTTATGAATACGGGAAGGGGACAGCGAATGACTTTGGGTTGACTGTTTGGGTGGATGGGTAGTAATAAGAGTGTATTGGAGCACCTGCGATTTGTCCCAAATGGCACCCTATTCTCCATTTAGTGCACTACCTTTGACCAGGGTTCATAGGGCCCAGAGGGCTCTGGTCAGAAGTAATGTACTCTATAGGGAATAGGGTGCCATTTTGGGATGCATCCATGATGCAGTTCATCTCTACTCCTCCTGCAGGTCCCCAGGTCCCCAGGGCTCAGGGCTCAGGCCCAACACCATGGCATTGTGCTGTGGTGGAGATCTTTTTGGGCTATACTCGGCCTTGTCTCAGGATTGTAAGTTGGTGGTTGAAGATATCCCTCTAGTGGTGCGGGGGCTGTGCTTTGGCAAAGTGGGTGGGGTTATATCCTTCCTGTTTGGCCCTGTCCGGGGGTATCTTCGGATGGGGCCACAGTGTCTCCTGACCGCTCCTGTCTCAGCCTCCAGTATTTATGCTGCAGTAGTTTATGTGTCGGGGGGCTAGGGTCAGTTGGTTATACCTGGAGTACTTCTCATGTCTTATCCAGTGTCCTGTGTGAATTTAAGTATGCTCTCTCTAATTCTCTCGTTCTCTCTTTCTTTCTCTCTCTCTGAGAACCTGAGCCCTAGGACCATACGTCACGGCAAACCGGGCATGATGACTCCTTGCTGTCCCCAGTCCACCTGGCCTTGCTGCTATTCCAGTTTCAACTGTTCTGCCTGCGGTTACGGAACCCCTACCTGTCCCAGACCTGCTGTTTTCAACTCTTAATGATCGGCTATGAAAAGCCAACTGACATTTATTCCTGATTATTATTTGACCATGCTTGTCATTTATGAACATTTTGACAATCTTGGCTCTCTCTAATTTTCTCCTTCTCTCTTTCTCTCTCTCTCTCGGAGGACCTGAGCCCTGGGACCATACGTCAGGACTACCGGGCATGTTGACTCCTTGCTGTCCCCAGTCCACCTGGCCTTGCTGCTATTCCAGTTTCAACTGTTCTGCCTGCGGTTACGGAACCCCTACCTGTCCCAGACCTGCTGTTTTCAACTCTTAATGATCGGCTATGAAAAGCCAACTGACATTTATTCCTGATTATTATTTGACCATGCTTGTCATTTATGAACATTTTGAAAATCTTGGCTCTCTCTAATTTTCTCCTTCTCTCTTTCTTTCTCTCTCTCGGAGGACCTGAGCCCTAGGACCATACGTCAGGACTACCGGGCATGTTGACTCCTTGCTGTCCCCAGTCCACCTGGCCTTGCTGCTATTCCAGTTTCAACTGTTCTGCCTGCGGTTATGGAACCGCCACCTGTCCCAGACCTGCTGTTTTCAACTCTTAATGATCGGCTATGAAAAGCCAACTGAAAATTATTCATGATTATTATTTGACCATGCTTGTCACTTATGAACATTTTGAACATCTTGGCATAGTTCTGTTATAATCTCCACCCGGCACAGCCAGAAGAGGACTGGCCACCCCTCATAGCCTGGTTCCTCTCTAGGTTTCTTCCTAGGTTTTGGCCTTTCTAGGGAGTTTTTCCTAGCCACCGTGCTTCTACACCTGCATTGCTTGCTGTTTGGGGTTTTAGGCTGGGTTTCTGTACAGCACTTCGAGATATTAGCTGATGTACGAAGGGCTATATAAAATAAACTTGATTGATGATTGATTGATGGGAAGGAACACCTTAGATTCTGTGGCCCCCTTCCTTCTGCCCCACCCACCCACCCCTCTCATCCCTCCCCCTCTCTCCCATCTTGTCGCCGTGTCTCTGTGCAGGTGTTTCAGTGACAACAGCCATGGACCGTTGAGGCACCACGCTCATCCCTCGCCACCCTCCAGGCAAGACCAAGCAGCTTACTGAACAGCCACCTCCGAGCCAAACACAGTGGGACGCGCTGGGAACCAGCTTACCAGCTGTGCATGCATAAACACACACACATACAATCACGGACGCACAAAAGACATGTGTGCATACAGACACACGGTAACACACACGTGCATATACGCTCCCTCTCCTCTCCCTTCCCCTCTCTCCTAACCAGCCCTCTCGTATCTGCTCTCCCTTCCCCTCCCTCCTAACCAGCCCTCTCGTATCTGCTCTCCCTTCCCCTCCCTCCTAACCAGCCCTCTCATATCTGCTCTCCCTTCCCCTCCCTCCTAACCAGCCCTCTCGTATCTGCTCTCCCTTCCCCTCCCTCCTAACCAGCCCTCTCGTATCTGCTCTCCCTTCCCCTCCCTCCTAACCAGCCCTCTCGTATCTGCTCTCCAGGCTCCCATGTCTCCCATTGTTTTTCAAATCATTGCAATCATGATGCGTGCTCCAGTAAACCATTGCACAATGACATTACATCACGTGTGAATGCATTTGATGGCACAATAAACCATTTAGGGACATAAAGATTTAGCATAATCTATTATATATAAGCCAGGACAAGCTACAAAACCCTTTCTCGCCATCATAACTGTACAGGCACCTCTGACACTATATCTAAGGCTGTGGAGAGACTGGTGGAGATACGGGAAGATGGAGGAAGGGAGGGCTGGGGAGGAGGGCCTACCAGGCTTATGGTGACAAGAAAAAAAAGGGGGAACGAAAAAGACTGTAGATCAGTGAAGCCTCTCTCTTTCATACTACTATTATGGTTATGAATGTAGGGTACTCCTTTGACTGACTGGTCCGTTGGGACAAAGGAAAGGAGAAAAAACCCTGACATACAGTAGTGATATACAGTACTGCTAGTCTCACAGCGCAGCTTCATAAGGACTATCTGAGCAAAGTGCCCAGAGGCCTCTCCCTAGGGTCTGTGACTGAATCCCAAATGGCACCCTATTCCCAGGGCTCTAGTCAAAAGTTGTGCACTATGTAGGAGATAGGCTGCCCTTTGGGATGCAGCCTGTATTCTGCCCTCTGGTTAGTGAGAAGTAGCTAAACAGAAGAGCCATCTAGCCTGCACGGCGAGGGGATCTCTCAGTACCCTGCGCTTATCAAAGATCCCACTACTGGGGCTTCCCGAGGGGCACAGCGGTCTAAGACACTGCATCACAGTTCTAGCTGTGCCACTAGAATTCTGGGTTCGAGTCCAGGCTCTGTCGCAGCCAGCCGCGACCGGGAGACCCATGGGGCGGCGCACAATTGGCCCAGCGTCATCCGGGTTAGGTCGGCAGGGATGTCCTTGTCCCATCGCACACTAGCGACTCATGTGGCGGGCCAGGCGCAGTGCATGCCGACACAGTCGCCAGGTGTACGGTGTTTCCTCCGACACGTTGGTGCAGCTGGCTTCCGGGTTAAGTGGGCATTGTGTCAAGAAGCAGTGCAGCTTGGTTGGGTTGTGTTTCGGAGGACGCACGGCTCTCAATTGAGTCCGTACGGGAGTTGCAGCGATGAGACAAGACTAACTACTAATTGGATACCACGAAATTGGGGAGAAAACGGGGTAGTTCCCACTACTGCTACCAACATCTCACCTAATCACACACCATCACCTGTCGTCCCTCAGATACACTATGCAGAGCCCGAGGCCCAACCATGACCTGCTGCCTACAGTGTTGCTACCCCATGCACCTTATGAATACGCAGTGTCAAGTGTATGTGTGTTTAATGTGCGCAGTTGTGTTTTACACCTCTGGTGCTGACAGCAATGTGAGTCTTAACACCCTTCGGGGGTGTTTTACACGACCTTGTCAACACGCACCAACGCATCCAAAATTGCACTGAAAAGGGCCTCTAGTCTACAGACTACACTACAGTCCAGTCTACAGACTACACTACAGTCCAGTCTACAGTCTACAGACTACACTACAGTCCAGTCTACAGACTACACTACAGTCCAGTCTACAGACTACACTACAGTCCAGTCTACAGACTACACTACAGTCCAGTCTACAGACTACACTACAGTCCAGTCTACAGATTACACTACAGTCCAGTCTACAGACTACACTACAGTCCAGTCTACAGACTACACTACAGTCCAGTCTACAGACTACACTACAATACTGTCTACAGACTACACTACAGTCCAGTCTACAGACTACACTACAGTCCAGTCTACAGACTACACTACAGTCCAGTCTACAGTCTACAGACTACACTACAGTCCAGTCTACAGACTACACTACAGTCCAGTCTACAGACTACACTACAGTCCAGTCTACAGACTACACTACAGTCCAGTCTACAGACTACACTACAGTCCAGTCTACAGATTACACTACAGTACTGTCTACAGACTACACTACAGTCCAGTCTACAGACTACACTACAGTCCAGTCTACAGACTACACTACAGTCCAGTCTACAGACTACACTACAATACTGTCTACAGACTACACTACAGTCCAGTCTACAGACTACACTACAGTCCAGTCTACAGACTACACTACAGTCCAGTCTACAGACTACACTACCGTCCAGTCTACAGACTACACTACAGTCCTGTCTACAGACTACACTACAGTCCAGTCTACAGACTACACTACAGTCCAGTCTACAGACTACACTACAGTCCAGTCTACAGACTACACTACAGTACTGTCTACAGACTACAATACAGTACTGTCTACAGACTACACTACAGTCCAGTCTACAGACTACACTACAGTCCAGTCTACAGACTACACTACAGTCCAGTCTACAGACTACACTACAGTCCAGTCTACAGACTACACTACAATACTGTCTACAGACTACACTACAGTCCAGTCTACAGACTACACTACAGTACTGTCTACAGACTACACTACAGTCCAGTCTACAGACTACACTACAGTACTGTCTACAGACTACACTACAGTACTGCAGGTCTGAGTGATGGAGGGGAGGCTGGGGAGTTTCACATTGGAAGGATGGGGGCTATTCAAGACAGCAGTCACTGCACAACCTGAGGAACACTTTAACTGTGGTGAACAGTGAACAGGCAGAATAACTGGAAAAGAGAGGCAAAAAGGGCAAATGAAGGGGAAAAAGACCGGTCGTGCAGAGAGCTTTATCCACTTAGGACAGAGATACAGCCAGAGAAGAGAAGAGAGGGGGGAGATACAGCCAGAGAAGAGAAAAGAGGGGGGAGATACAGCCAGAGAAGAGAAAAGAGGGGGAGAGATACAGCCAGAGAAGAGAAAAGAGGGGGGGAGATACAGCCAGAGAAGAGAAGAGAGGGGGAGAGATACAGCCAGAGAAGAGAAAAGAGGGGGGGAGATACAGCCAGAGAAGAGAAGAGAGGGGGGAGATACAGCCAGAGAAGAGCAGAGAGGGGGAGAGATACAGCCAGAGAAGAGAAAAGAGGGGGGGAGATACAGCCAGAGAAGAGAAAAGAGGGGGGAGATACAGCCAGAGAAGAGAAGAGAGGGGGGAGATACAGCCAGAGAAGAGAGGGGGAGAGATACAGCCAGAGAAGAGCAGAGAGGGGGAGAGATACAGCCAGAGAAGAGCAGAGAGGGGGGGAGATACAGCCAGAGAAGAGAAGAGAGGGGGAGAGATACAGCCAGAGAAGAGCAGAGAGGGGGAGAGATACAGCCAGAGAAGAGAAAAGAGGGGGAGAGATACAGCCAGAGAAGAGAAAAGAGGGGGAGAGATACAGCCAGAGAAGAGAAGAGAGGGGGGAGATACAGCCAGAGAAGAGAAGAGAGGGGGAGAGATACAGCCAGAGAAGAGACGAGGAGGAGATATAGCCAGAGAAGAGAAGAGAGGGGGAGAGATACAGCCAGAGAAGAGCAGAGAGAGGGAGAGATACAGCCAGAGAAGAGACGAGGAGGAGATACAGCCAGAGAAGAGCAGAGAGAGGGAGAGATACAGCCAGAGAAGAGCAGAGAGAGGGAGAGATACAGCCAGAGAAGAGCAGAGAGGGGGAGAGATACAGCCAGAGAAGAGAAAAGAGGGGGGGAGATACAGCCAGAGAAGAGCAGAGAGAGGGAGAGATACAGCCAGAGAAGAGCAGAGAGAGGGGGAGATACAGCCAGAGAAGAGCAGAGAGGGGGAGAGATACAGCCAGAGAAGAGAAGAGAGGGGGAGAGATACAGCCAGAGAAGAGAAGAGAGGGGGGAGATACAGCCAGAGAAGAGAAGAGAGGGGGAGATATAGCCAGAGAAGAGAAGAGAGGGGGAGAGATACAGCCAGAGAAGAGCAGAGAGAGGGAGAGATACAGCCAGAGAAGAGAAGAGAGGGGGGGAGATACAGCCAGAGAAGAGAAGAGAGGGGGAGAGATACAGCCAGAGAAGAGAAGAGAGGGGGGAGATATAGCCAGAGAAGAGAAGAGAGGGGGAGAGATACAGCCAGAGAAGAGCAGAGAGAGGGAGAGATACAGCCAGAGAAGAGAAAAGAGGGGGGGAGATACAGCCAGAGAAGAGAAGAGAGGGGGAGATATAGCCAGAGAAGAGCAGAGAGGGGGAGAGATACAGCCAGAGAAGAGAAGAGAGGGGGAGAGATACAGCCAGAGAAGAGAAGAGAGGGGGGAGATACAGCCAGAGAAGAGAAGAGAGGGGGAGATATAGCCAGAGAAGAGACGAGGAGGAGATATAGCCAGAGAAGAGAAGAGAGGGGGAGAGATACAGCCAGAGAAGAGCAGAGAGAGGGAGAGATACAGCCAGAGAAGAGCAGAGAGAGGGAGAGATACAGCCAGAGAAGAGCAGAGAGATGGAGAGATACAGCCAGAGAAGAGCTGAGAGCGGGAGAGATACAGCCAGAGAAGAGCAGAGAGGGGGAGAGATACAGCCAGAGAAGAGCAGAGAGGGGGAGAGATACAGCCAGAGAAGAGCAGAGAGGGGGAGAGATACAGCCAGAGAAGAGCAGAGAGGGGGAGAGATACAGCCAGAGAAGAGCAGAGAGGGGGAGAGATACAGCCAGAGAAGAGCAGAGAGGGGGAGAGATACAGCCAGAGAAGAGCAGAGAGAGGGAGAGATACAGCCAGAGAAGAGCAGAGAGGGGGAGAGATACAGCCAGAGAAGAGAAGAGAGGGGGAGAGATACAGCCAGAGAAGAGAAGAGAGGGGGAGAGATACAGCCAGAGAAGAGCAGAGAGAGGGAGAGATACAGCCAGAGAAGAGCAGAGAGAGGGAGAGATACAGCCAGAGAAGAGCAGAGAGAGGGAGAGATACAGCCAGAGAAGAGCAGAGAGAGGGAGAGATACAGCCAGAGAAGAGCTGAGGGGGGGAGAGATACAGCCAGAGAAGAGCAGAGAGGGGGAGAGATACAGCCAGAGAAGAGCAGAGAGAGGGAGAGATACAGCCAGAGAAGCGCAGAGAGAGAGAGAGATACAGCCAGAGAAGAGCAGAGAGAGGGAGAGATACAGCCAGAGAAGAGAGAGGGAGAGATACAGCCAGAGAAGAGCAGAGAGAGGGAGAGATACAGCCAGAGAAGAGAGAGGGAGAGATACAGCCAGAGGGAATGAATGCAATAGAGAAGAGAAGCCTTAACAATCAGGAGGATGGCAAAGAAAGAACCAAGACAATTTATATAGGAGAAAAAAATATTAAGAAAACACAGAAAGGGAAAGAAATAACTTTGAGAGCGAGAGAGGGAGAGAGAGCGAATAAGAAGGAAAGAGAGAGAGAGAGAGAGAGAGAGAGAGAGAGAGAGAGAGAGAGAGAGAGAGAGAGAGAGAGAGAGAGAGAGAGAGAGAATGAACAGAGCATCTCCTAGACAGAGTGGAGATGATTGTGTATCACCCTGGTGAAGTGGGACTAAAGAGGCCTTGTCTTCATCATCCCCACAGTTGAGACCGTATTAGGCAGTGTTCAGTGAACAGCCTCCATGCAGCAGCGGCTCATTCATGTGCACACACACTCACTCACATATACAATGCCTCGCGCACACATACCGGAAGTGCCCTGCCAAGGCGGCATCTACCCGTCTGCCCGATACAGTTACCCAGGGATATGGCAGAATCATCAAAAGATTACATCCTCATTACAAAGGCCTATCTCGCCTCACCCCCGCTCGCTGCCACCTGTCAGCCAATCAGGAGCCCGTGTCGCCTTCCCAGTTAGGACCTAGTGGCTGGTGCCCGGAGGCCCTCCTCACCCTCGCCAGACAGCGCTGCAACAAAAACCACATATGTCTCCAGGTATAACTAGGTATATGTATGCAGGGTCTGGGCCTCATATTGGAGAGAGAGAGACAGAAGCTGAGTGGGCGGTGAGAGCAGGTTTCATGGCCAGACCTATAATCATATAGAGGAGGAAGGTCGTACCTGAGGAGGAGGGCAGTAAGTGACACAAATAAGTGTGTGTTTGTGTGTACCACAGGAGGTTGGTGGCACCTTAATTGGGGAGGACACACTCGTGGTAATGGCTGGAGCGGAATTGGTGGAATGGTACCAAATAAATCAGAAACATGGTTTCCATGTGTTTGATGCCATTCCATTCGCTCCGTTCCAGCCATTATTATTGGCTGTCCTCCCCTCAGCAGCCTCCTGTGGTATGTATGCATGTAATGTATGTGTGTGTGTATGCGTGGTGTGTGTGTGTGTGTGTGTGTGTATACGCGTGGTGTGTGTGTATATGCATGGTGTGTGTGTGTATATGCGTGGTGTGTGTATACGTGTGGTGTGTGTGTGTGTGTATATGCGTGGTGTGTGTGTGTGGTGTATGTATGTGCGTGGTGTGTGCATATGCATGGTGTGTGTGTGTGTGTATATGCGTGGTGTGTGTGTGTGTGTGTGTGTGTGTGTGTGTGTGTGTGTGTGTGTGTGTGTGTGTGTGTGTGTGTGTGTGTGTGTGTGTGTGTGTGTGTGTGTGTGTGTGTGTGTGTGTGTGTATGTGAGTGTGTAAGTAAGGCCTGAGATATGAGCGATCCAACTAAAGGAACAACAGAGCCCCATAACTGGTTGTCATGTGTTGTGCTCAGTCATGAACCATTCAGTATTGGAGAATAGAATGCCAGGCTTACACAGCAGATTTAAACCTCAGCCACTGGAGATGAGCTAAGCTGGGTTTAAGAGATCTGTTTCCCCAAGACCTGTTTGCCAAAATCAACTAGCAAATAGCTATGGGCATCCTTAAGGGGGATAAGAATCAAGAGGAAACTAGGGTGCAGTATACAGCTGCCTGTATCCCACCAACCAAATACCCTATGGTCCACATGAACACCGCTTCTCCCTGGCAGGCTCTCACTGAGTCGCAAGGATATACAAAGCCTTCAGAAAGTATTCACACCCCTTGACTTTTTCAAAATGTTGTTGTGTTACAGCCTGAATTTAAAATGTATTAAATTGAGATGTTTTGTCACTGGCCTACACTTAATACCCCATTATATCAAAGTGGAAGGATGTTCATGTAACGGCTGTCCTCCTCCTCTTCGGAAGAAGAAGGGATTGGACCAAAGCGCAGCGTGATAATTTGACATAACGAAGTTTATTAAAGTAAAGACGAAAACCGAAAACACTTCAACAAACTACAAAATAACAAAACGACGTAGACAGACCTGAACATGGAACTTACATAAATACACGAAGAACTCACGAACAGGAACAGACTACATCAAACGATACAGTCCCGTGTGGTAACATATACGGACACAGGAGACAACCACCCACAAACAAACAGTGTGAACAGCCTACCTTTATATGGTTCTCAATCAGAGGAAACGTCAAACACCTGTCCCTGATTGAGAACCATATAAGGCTAATTACACCTGACCTAAACATACAAACACAAAACATAGAATGCCCACCCCAACTCACGCCCTGACCAACTAAACACATACAAAAACAAGAGAAAACAGGTCAGGAACGTGACAGTTCAGACATTTTTACAAATTAATTACAAATGAAAAGCTGAAAAATCTTGAGTCCATAGGTATTCGATCCCTTTGTTATGACAAGCCTAAATAAGTTCAGGAGTAAAAATGTGCTTAACAAGTCACATAATAAGTTGCATGGACTCACTCTGTGTGCAATAATGGTGTTTAACATGATTTTGAATGACTACCTCATCTCTGTACCCCACACGTTACAATTATCCCTCAGTCTAGCAACGAATTTCAAACACAGATTCAACCACAAAGACCAGGGAGGTTTGTCAAGGTCTGGCAAAGGGTGCCTATTGGTAGATGGGTACAAATACAAAACAGCATATGTTGAATATCCCATTGAGCATGGTGAAGTTATTAATTACACTTTGGATGGTGTATCAACACACTCTGTCACTACAAAGGAGAGGAAACCGCTTAGGGATTTCACCATGAGGCCAACGGTGATTTTAAAACAGTTAGCTGTAAAACAATGGCTGTGATGCGAGAAAACTGAGGATAGATCAATAACATTGTAGTTACTCCACTATACTAACCTAATTGACAGTGTGAAAATAAGGAAGCATGTACAAAATAAAAATATTCCAAAACATGCATCCTGTTTGCACTAAAGTATTACTGCAAAAAATGTGACAAAGCTACTGAGCACAACACATTATGTTTGGGTAAAATCCAATCCAATACATTACTGAGTACCAGTCTCCATATTTTACAGCGTAGTGGTGGCTGCATCATGTTATGGGTATGCTTGTAACCGTTAAGGACTGGGGAGTTTTTCAAGATGAAAAAAAAAAGAATGCAGTTAAGCACAGGCAAAATCTTAGAGGAAAACCTGGTGCAGTCTTCTTTCCCCCAGACAGTGGGAGATGAATACACCTTTCAGTCTGAAGGCACTGTATGCCATTTAGCAGGGCTTCTATCCAAACTGACTTGCATACATTTTCGCCACAGCAGGAATCGAACCCACAACCCTGACAGTGCCGTGCTCTAGCAACTGAACCGCAAAGGACTAATAAATAAAGTAATCAACTGATATGTACACAATAAGATAGAACTATTACAGAATGGATTTGAATGTGCCATGTCAAGTATGACTGTATTTACTATACTTAAAGTGGATAGTGTCCTGGACGTGCAACAGTATATAAATAGTATATAATAGAACAGCAGCATTGAGTCTGTTGTTGACTCTCCCCTTGTTGCATCTCCCCTCTCTCTGCTTCCAACACCCACTCAACCTGCACCAGTCACCAGTCACCAGTCACCAGTCACCAGCACCTCTAAAGGCCACAACGTTGAGAAAACAACGGTTGAACGAGTAGCACAGCTTCTTGTTTCCAAGATGTTTTGGGGTGGAGGTGCTGATACTCTGCTAATAAGTACTTTTCTCCTCTCAAACAGGAGTAATGAAAGGCACCCCTACTTCCCGCAGCTATGCCTGTGGCAATCTGGTTAACAATATACTCTGATGGGATCGGTTTCATTCCCTTCAAAGAGCATGCTTCTATCGATTATTGAGCTGTGGTCGACAGAGGAAGATGGAGGTGAGAGAAGGAGGGGAGGAGGTTTTGTAATGGACTCTCCATGCTTCCCTCATCAGTCCCTTTTGTTTTTAAATCCCGCTCTGCTATTCTACTTCTCTCCGTCTCTTTCTCTTGCTACATTTGATTAATAAAGAAACAAAGAGAGAGAAAGAGCTCAAAATGCCTTGAAAGCTAATCCATTAGCAGAAGGTTGCAGCTCTCAGGCTGTCTCTTTTTTGTACTTTTTTACCACTTTTTCTCCCCAATTTCGTGGTATCCAATTGGTAGTTAGTCATGTCACATCGCTGCAACTCCCGTACGGACTCGGGAGAGGCGAATGTTGAGAGCCGTGCGTCCCCCGAAACACGACCCAGCCAAGCTGCACTGCTACTTGTCACACTGTTCTCTTAAACCGGAAGCCAGCCGCACCAATGTGTCGGAGGAAACACAGTACAGCTGACAACCGAAGTCCGTATGCAAGCACCGGGCCCACAACAAGACATCCCGGCCAGCTCTCACACTCTTCTGAGAGAGAGGAGAGGGAGAAAGAGAAAGGAGTACAGTGATCTCAGAGAGAGGGGGACGACTGACACACAAATGTATTCTCTCAGTACTGCGTCTCTATAGTGCGTGTCTCTGTAGTGCGTGTCTCTATAGTACGTGTCTCTATAGTGCGTGTCTCTATAGTGCGTGTCTCTATAGTGCGTGTCTCTATAGTGCGTGTCTCTATAGTGCGTGTCTCTATAGTACGTGTCTCTATAGTACGTGTCTCTATAGTGCGTGTCTCTATAGTGCGTGTCTCTGTAGTGCGTGTCTCTGTAGTGCGTGTCTCTGTAGTGCGTGTCTCTGTAGTGCGTGTCTCTGTAGTGCGTGTCTCTGTAGTGCGTGTCTCTGTAGTGCGTGTCTCTATAGTGCGTGTCTCTATAGTGCGTGTCTCTATAGTGAGTGTCTCTATAGTGAGTGTCTCTGTAGTGAGTGTCTCTGTAGTGCGTGTCTCTGTAGTGCGTGTCTCTGTAGTGCGTGTCTCTGTAGTGCGTGTCTCTGTAGTGCGTGTCTCTGTAGTACGTGTCTCTATAGTACGTGTCTCTATAGTGCGTGTCTCTATAGTGCGTGTCTCTATAGTGCGTGTCTCTATAGTACGTGTCTCTATAGTACGTGTCTCTATAGTGCGTGTCTCTATAGTGCGTGTCTCTATAGTGCGTGTCTCTATAGTGCGTGTCTCTATAGTACGTGTCTCTATAGTACGTGTCTCTATAGTGCGTGTCTCTATAGTGCGTGTCTCTATAGTGCGTGTCTCTATAGTGCGTGTCTCTATAGTGCGTGTCTCTATAGTGCGTGTCTCTATAGTGAGTGTCTCTATAGTGTGTGTCTCTATAGTGTGTGTCTCTATAGTGAGTGTCTCTATAGTGAGTGTCTCTATAGTGCGTGTCTCTATAGTGCGTGTCTCTATAGTGAGTGTCTCTATAGTGCGTGTCTCTGTAGTGCGTGTCTCTGTAGTGCGTGTCTCTGTAGTGCGTGTCTCTGTAGTGAGTGTCTCTGTAGTGCGTGTCTCTATAGTGCGTGTCTCTATAGTGCGTGTCTCTATAGTGAGTGTCTCTATAGTGCGTGTCTCTATAGTGCGTGTCTCTATAGTGCGTGTCTCTATAGTGCGTGTCTCTATAGTGCGTGTCTCTATAGGTGAGTGTCTCTATAGTGCGTGTCTCTATAGTGCGTGTCTCTATAGTGCGTGTCTCTATAGTACGTGTCTCTATAGTACGTGTCTCTATAGTGCGTTTCTCTATAGTGCGTGTCTCTATAGTGCGTGTCTCTATAGTGCGTGTCTCTATAGTGCGTGTCTCTATAGTGCGTGTCTCTATAGTGCGTGTCTCTATAGTGCGTGTCTCTATAGTGCGTGTCTCTATAGTGCGTGTCTCTATAGTGCGTGTCTCTATAGTGCGTGTCTCTATAGTACGTGTCTCTATAGTACGTGTCTCTATAGTGCGTTTCTCTATAGTGCGTGTCTCTATAGTGCGTGTCTCTATAGTGCGTGTCTCTATAGTGCGTGTCTCTATAGTGCGTGTCTCTATAGGCGTGTCTCTATAGTGCGTGTCTCTATAGTGCGTGTCTCTATAGTACGTGTCTCTATAGTACGTGTCTCTATAGTGCGTCTCTCTATAGTGCGTGTCTCTAAAGTGCGTGTCTCTATAGTGCGTGTCTCTATAGTGCGTGTCTCTATAGTGCGTGTCTCTATAGTGCGTGTCTCTATAGTGAGTGTCTCTATAGTGCGTGTCTCTATAGTGCGTGTCTCTATAGTGCGTGTCTCTATAGTACGTGTCTCTATAGTGCGTGTCTCTATAGTAAGTGTCTCTTTAGTGCGTGCTCTATAGTACGGTCTCTATAGTGCGTGTGTCTATAGTGCGTGTGTCTATAGTACGTGTCTCTATAGTGCGTGTCTCTATAGTGCGTGTCTCTGTAGTACGTGTCTCTATAGTACGTGTCTCTGTAGTACGTGTCTCTGTAGTGCGTGTCTCTGTAGTACGTGTCTCTGTAGTACGTGTCTCTATAGTGCGTGTCTCTATAGTGCGTGTCTCTATAGTGCGTGTCTCTATAGTGCGTGTGTCTATAGTACGTGTCTCTATTGTGGGTGTGCGTGTTCCTCTAAATAGTGGCGTGTGTCTCTATAGTGCGTGGTCTCTATAGTGGCGTGTCTCTATAGTGCGTGTCCTCTATAGTTGAGTGTCTCTATAGTGCGGGGTCCTCTATAGTGAATGGTCTCTATAGTGAGTGTCTGCTCATATGTGAGTGTCTCTATAGTGAGTGTCTCTACATTAGTGACGTGTCGCTATAGCTGGCGTGTCTCTATAGTGGCGTGGCCTCTATATGCGTTCGTCTATAGTGCGTGTCTCTATAGTACGTGTCCTCTATAGTGCGTTGTCCTCTATAGTGCGTGTCCTGTCTAGAGTGGCGTGTCTCTATAGTATCGTGTCTCTAATAGTAAACGTGGTCTCATAGTGGGGGGGAAAATTATGCGTGTCTCTATAGTGAGCTGTTCTCTTGAATAGTGCCGTGTCTCCTATAGTGAGTGTCTCTATGAGTGCGTTGTCTCTATAGTGCCGTGTTCCTCTATAGTGGCGTGTCTCTATAGTGGCGTGTCTCCTATAGTTACGGGTCTCTATAGTTGCGTGTCTCTATAGTACGTGTCTCTGTAAGTGTCGTGTCCTCTGTAGTTGCGTGGTCTCTGTGAGTGCGTGTCTCTGTAAGTACGTGTCTGTAGTCGTGTCTAGATGCCGTGTCTCTATAGTGCGTGTCTCTATAGAGTGCTTGTCCCTCCTATAGTCGGGCTGACTTCGTCCTTGCTCTGACTC